>NC_087210.1:54783777-55083777 GCF_015104395.2 Macrobrachium nipponense | reverse complement strand
TATATCCGTGATCGGTGTAGTAATCTCGTGATTCCTGGAAAGAACCTGTCTTTGGATGAGGGGATGATGCCTTACAAAGGACGTCTTAGTATAAAAGTGTATAACCCCAAGAAGCCGAAGAAATATGGTGTGAAATTCTTTCTTATTACCGAGGCCAACACTGGATACGTTGTGGACTTTTCAGTGTATTCTGGGGTCTTCTCCACGCTGCGTGACACTGTATTCAATCTTGTGGGACGTTTCCGTAACCAGGGATATCACCTGTTTATGGATAATTACTATAACTCGGTATCCCTGGCCCAGGAACTGTATGAAGCTGGTGTGCACGTCAGTGGTACCCTTCGATTGGTGCGTGGGGCGCCGAATGTCCTCAAGAGGTTCGTTAGTCATCCACAACACCTGGCAAGAGGAGAGACAGAGTGGCGGCGGAAGGGCGCTGTCTTCGTCATCTGTTGGAAGGGTGTCCGACTCGTCCCCATGATTACGAGGAGTCATGAACCCATCCAAGAAGAGATCGTACAGCGGAAGAAGACACGTCGACAGGGCCGAGTTGTGTTTGAAGAGTTTCGTATCGAGCGGCCTACCGTCATTGGGCACTACAACAGGCACATGGGAGAAGTTGATCTCTTTGATCAGCTCATCCAGTATTATCCCTTCGCCAGGAGAACCAGAAGGTGGACACCGAAGCTCCTCAAATACATCCTTCAGTTGGCCCTCCAAAATGCCTATATACTGTACTGTGGGTACCGCGGTGACAATCTTCCGAGGTTGACCCACTTACAGTTCCTAGAGGAAGCTGGGAATGCCCTCATCAACTTCGATCCCGATGAGTGGCCTTCCATAACTGACCCCCTGCCCCGAGCTGCAGATCTGCCCCTAGCGGAAAGGGCAGATAGGAGGGCCAACTTCGCTCGACCTGCCGCCGCCCCTGCTGACGACGCCCCTGCTGTCGCCGCCCCTGCTGACGACGGCCCCGCCCCCTGCCGCCGCCGCCCCTGCTGACGACGCCCTTTTGCTGCCCGACCCCCGCCTTTTGTGCCGCCCCAGCCCCTGCTGACGACGCCCCTCTTGCTGCCGGCCCCGCCATCACCGCTTCTCGTCGGGTAGTGGACCCTGTGTGTCGGCTGCAGCCAGGGGATCACATACTGGAGGCCTTACAAGGGCGAAGGCAGAAACGGTGCCGGGTGTGCCATATGAATGGCAGAAGGAGAGACACCCGGTTCTTCTGTCGTCTCTGCAAAGTTGCTCTTTGCAGGATAGGGGAGTGTGACCGAAAATACCACACTAAGGTCATGTATTGGAGCGCGCCCCCTAAACCGACAGCGGAGGGCGCACGGGGCCGCCGGGTCCATCAGCAGTAAGGGCGCGCGTCTCCCTCCTCCACCTGTACCTCGTCATGTCGAGTGGAAAAAAATGCAAGACTCTTCAATGGAGGAGGGAGAAAACAAGAATAGAATGAAGAGTCAGGATTACGAGTGAGTATTCTGCATTTATTTTATATTTATTAAAATTTTTTATATATCCGTATATATGCATGATAAAATAATAATAAGACATTTCATTGTATGCAAAAAGAGAAGTGTCACCTGCATTCCTTTTATTTATGTATTGGTACCAGAATCGAAGAATGTAATATATATATTTTAAGGTAAAAAAAAAAAGAAAAAAAAAAATATATATAATATCATTTTTAAAAAATAAAAATGATATACATACATACAATAATAAATAATATATATATATATATAGAATATATATATATATATATAATATATATATATATCATATATATATATATTATATATATATATATATATATATATATATAGTATATATATATATATATGATATATAATATACATATATATTATATATATATATTATAATATATAATATATATAATTAATAATATATATATTATATAATATATATATATATATATATATATATATATATATATATATATATATATATATATATATATATATATATATATATATATATGTTATAAATATTGGTTTTTTTTGGGTAAGCAAATTACTTACAGTCTAGTAATATTCAATCATTTATCTTCACTTTAAAACAAATTGCAAGTCTCTAGAAAAATATCTCGATTTATGGTGAATATTTGAAAAAAAATATTTTTATTCCCTCCGCGCGCCGATTCTCGGCAGCGAATCTCCGAAATGCGTAGGTCACATTCTCCTAATATTTGTGCCTTTTCATATTACGCTTTTTTTAGAGTTTTATATATGGAAATGTGCGCAAAAACATGCACAATATAACAAAAAATATTGGAAGGTTGTAGCATTTCTCATTTTTGAAATATTTGCATATAAAGTACGATACGTACGAGAAAAACTACGATCTGTCAATTTTGACTCAACGTAAATGGTCAAAAAACACCTTTGTAACATAAAAATCTTTCAGTCTAGTAATATTCAATCATTTATCTTCACTTTAAAACAAATTTCAAGTCTCTAGAACAATATCTCGATTTATGGTGAATTTTTGAAAAAAATATTTTTTTTCCCTCAGCGCGCCGATTCTCGGCCGAAAATCTCCGAAACGCGTAGGTCACATTCTCCTAATATTTGTGCCTTTTCATATTACGCTTTTTTGAGAATTTTATATATGGAAATGTGCGCAAAAAACATGCACAATATAACAAAAAATATTGGAAGGTTGTAGCATTTCTCATTTTTGAAATATTTGCATATAAAGTACGATACGTACTAAAAAAACTAAGATCGGTCAATTTTGACTCAACCGAAATGGTCAAAAAACGCATTTGTAACATAAAAATCTTACAGTCTAGTAATATTCAATCATTTATCTTAACTTTAAAACAAATTTCAAGTCTCTAGAACAATATCTCGATTTATGGTGAATTTAAAAAAAAAATATTTTTTTTTCCTCGCCGATTCTCGGCCGAAAATCTCCGAAACGCGTAGGTCACATTCTCCTAGTATTTGTGCCTTTTCATATTACGCTTTTTTTAGAGTTTTACATATGGAAATGTGCGCAAAAACATGCACAATATAACAAAAAATATTGGAAGGTTGTAGCATTTTTCATTTTTGAAATATTTGCATATAAAGTACGATAAGTACGAAAAAATCTACGATCGGTCAACTTTGACTCAACCGAAATGGACAAAAAACGCATTTGTAACATAAAAATCTTACATTCTAGTAATATTCAATCATTTATCTTCACTTTAAAACAAATTACAAGTCTCTAGAACAATATCTCGATTTATGGTGAACTTTTGAAAAAAATATTTTTTTTCCCTCCGCGCGCCGGTTCTCGGACGAAAATCTCCAAAACGCGTAGGTCACATTCTCCTAATATTTGTGCCTTTTCATATTACTCTTTTTTTTAGAGTTTTATATATGGAAATGTGCGCAAAAACATGCACAATATAACAAAAAATATTGGAAGGTTTTAGCATTTCTCATTTTTGAAATATTTGCATATAAAGTACGATAAGTACAAAAAAAACTACGATCGGTCAACTTTGACTCAACCGAAATGGTCCAAAAATGCATTTGTAACATAAAAATCTTACAATTTAGTAATATTCAATCATTTATCTTCACTTTAAAACAAATTGCAAGTCTCTAGAACAATATTTCGATTTATGGTGAATATTTGAAAAAAATATTTTTTTTCCGTCCACGCGCCGATTCTCGGCAGCGAATCTCGGAAACGCGTAGGTCACATTCTCCTAATATTTGTGCCTTTTCATATTACGCTTTTTTTAGAGTTTTATATATGAAAATGTGCGCAAAAATATGCACAATATAACTAAAAATAATGGAAGGTTGTAGCATTTCTCATTTTTGAAATATTTGCATATAAAGTACGATAAGTACAAAAAAACTACGATCGGTCAACTTTGACTCAACCAAAATGGTCCAAAAACGCATTTGTAACCTAAAAATCTTACAGTCTAGTAATATTCAATCATTTATCTTCACTTTAAAACAAATTGCAAGTCTCTAGAACAATATCTCGATTTATGGTGAATATTTGAAAAAAATATTTTTATTCCGTCCGCGCGCCGATTCTCGGCCGAAAATCTCCGAAACGCGTAGGTCACATTCTCCTAATATTTGTGCCTTTTCATATTACGCTTTTTTTAGAGTTTTATATTTGAAAATGTGTGCAAAAACATGCACAATATAACAAAAAATATTGGAAGGTTGTACCATTTCTAATTTTTTTTATATTTGCATATAAAAAAAATTTGGTCAACTTTAACTCGTCCGAAATGATCGAAAACTGCATTTGTAAGCTAAAACTCTTACAGTATCGTAATATCCCATCATTTACCTTCATTTTGAAACAAATTGCAAGTCTCTATAACAATATTTCGATTTATGGTTAATTTTTAAAAAAATTATTTTTTTACGTCTGCGCGCTACGAATTCATGCATCATTTTGTGATAATATTTTCTCTGTGTTGCTTTTATCGTTTTACAATGTGTTATATACCAAAATGATCGCAATTTAGTGCACATTACAACGAAAAAAAAATAACTTGTTACCTCTAACCGTTTTGCGCACAGCGCGATTTGAATACAATTATATATGAAATTTTGTTTTTGTGCTATCATATATCGCATTATTGATATATGATAATGATAATTTTTTTCATTTCTGATGGTTGCATACTAAACTTCAAGCAATGACAAAAAAAGGAGCCAAAAATGAACTCTTTATCTTGAAAACTAAGCGCGCTGTGATTTTTTGAAAAAAATATTTTTTCCGCTTCCGCGCTCACTATCAAACCCCTCTGGCATACGGGAGTCATTTTTTTATTTACCGCTCCGGCGTAAGAGGGTTAAAGATCTGTATACATATTCACAAGAAATGTTTTTACTTTGGAGGCAAAATGGTAGCCCGAGGGAAGGCCACTCTGCATTACTAATGAAATAGGTGAGAGTGCAGTTCAAACTTGCTCTTAAAAACTGCAGATTAAAGGAAAAACAACTAAGAGCCAATGCAATGTCTAGAAACTTAGAATCTGCTGATTATCCTCATCTTTGGAAAGATATCCAGTCCTTAAATGCCAAAACGAAAAAGTTATCACAGAGAGTAGGGGAAGCAGTCGGTGACGAAACTATTGCAAGTATGTGGGGTGATCACTTCAACAATATCCTGAATTGCATAAACGATCAAGACTCCCAAAAGGATGTAGATAACCTCCTTACTGATAACATTCAATTTTATTTTACTGAATGTATTGCGCCAGGTAACATCATTAATGCCATAAACAGCCTACCTAATAATAAATCACCCAGCTGTGATGGTCTTCCTGCAGAGGCTTTCAAATTCTACCATCCGATAATTTACATTTTGCTAGCTGCCCTATTCAATGCGTGCATAATTCACCAGTTTCTTCCAGACTCCCTACTCTTAGTTCACTTGATACCATTAATCAAAAACAAGCTAAAGGATGCAGCTGACCCTGGTAATTACCGGCCGATTGCAATCACAATAATCGCATCGAAGATACTTGTGTCAGTTCTTCTAGTGAGACTTCTCCCCTTTCTACACACCACTGACAACCAGTTAGGATTTAAAGCAAACCACTCAACCGACACCTGCATCTACATACTGAAAGAATTGCTGAACTATTACTTATCATCAGCTTCTTCTGTTTTCCAATGTTGTGAGAAATGCATTTGACAAAGTAAACTACCTGAATCTCTTCCTGAAGCTGCATAAAAGAGGCACACCTCTATATTTAATTGGCATTTTACATTGCTGGTTCTCCACATAGCAATTCTGTGTCAAATGGGGTAACGTATTATCGTACACCTTCAGTTCCCTAAACGGGCTTTGGCAAGGGGGCATTCTCTCCCCATACCTGTTTAATACGTACACAGATGCCTTGAATGTCAAATTGAACTCACTCCCAATCAGATGCACTGCCAATATAAACAACCTCTGTTACGCAGACGATAGGGTTCTGATTTCCCCATCAGTGCAAGGTCTCCAACGACTCATCGACACTTGCTTTCCAATATGCAGAGGAATTTGATATCCTATATGTACAATGAAACCAAGACCCAATGCATGTCACTGCTCCCGAGATCGCTTAAGCATATTGCAGAACCACAAATTTTCCTTGGAAATCATTGGCTGGAATTTGTGCATGAATTTCCGTATTTGGGTCACAATATCACAGACGACCTAAAAGATACGGCTGACATGGAACAGAGGCATCGTTAACTATATGCAACTGCTGCTCTTCCACTTGTATTGATACAGTATTTATGGGTGTTCCCTCTGGCAAACTATGAGACAATGAGACAATGAACAGTGACATTTTGAGACACCTCACAAACAATCCTCATTATCACTCTGCCACACAGATGTTCATAGAAAACCGCCTGACAACTTCAAAATCATTGTAAGGCGAACAATGTCCAGTCTGATAACCCAAGTGAGAAACAGCAGCAATTTGCTCATACAAAGCATCCTAAGGAGTGAAGCAAGAAGATCTAAATTGTGGGAAAGATGGGAAAATGAGGCCTTTGTTCCTTAAAGGACTTAATCTCTGTATTGGCAAAGTGTCATCTGCAGAATCTGTCATTATTATTATATTTATTGCTGATATTTTATTTTTGCATTATTACTGTGAATACTATCAAGTTAAAGTTTTTCTACATTCACTTTCTGTATATAGCCCTCTGGACCTGACTACTGTAACCAACTAAGGTCTCTAGCTGAAATTTATATTATATAATCTGTGCACTAACTATTGTAACTCTCAATGCATTTTTTCTCAACAATATTATTAATGTTATCACCAGTATTATGATTACTATCTTTTATACTACCTCAGTTATTGTGTGGTTAGAGCCGTTTATTCATTTTTCATCGTGTCTCATGTATCTAGATTGTATATGTTACTGTCTGTATTTTGTATATTCTTTGTATATGGCCCTGAGCTGAAATAAAGGATGTCCTGCACGGTTCAAGAACTCCACAGTCAGGGCCTACATTCGGAGGGCCCGCACGCACTGTTCTTCCTGGCAGGACACTCAAAAAGAACTCGACCGAGTCACTCAGGTGCTCGTTAATAACGGGTATCCGAATCGACTTATTAATAAAGAAGTCCGAACAGCATTGGGTCGGTGGTACAGCGAGAGTGAGAGACCGCAGCCCCACCCCTATGAGAAGATCAAACTGTTTTACAAAGCCAGAATGCACGCACGTCACCGTGAGGACGAGGATGCATTGAGAAAAATCATCAGAGAGAATGTGACCCCCACCGAAGTTGACAAAGAACTCGAACTCGTGATTTATTAGCAAAATCTACATACCAGCGACCTTATCATAAACAACCACCCAACCTTGCCAGCAACAGACCTCTTGAAACAGTCGACTGTAGTCTACCAATTGTTATGCCTCGTCCGTGGATGTCCCGGCTCTTACATTGGTATGACTTCTATGAAACTGTCCAAGAGGATTTCTTGCCACACACAAGAAGGGGCAATTAAATACCATACCATGACAGCACACCAGGAAGCTATCTCCTGCGATGGTATTATCAAGAATACTACGATAATAGGGAGGGCTCCTGATCAGCGATGTTTACGAATGCTCGAGGCATTCCTCATACAGCAAGAAAAGCCCTCATTAAATACGAATACGACACAGGAAGTGCTTTTCCTCCCCACCAACTTAAGAAGATCCATGAATATAAATATTAATACAGGTGGCCCGCGGTTAACGGCGCAATCGCTCAGCAGCAAATCGGTTTTACGGCTGTCGTAAAAATATTAATTAAAAAAATAAGGCCTTTTAAGGTATTTTTACGGCACAATTTTCGGTCAACAGCTCCGCTAGCGCCATTATATCTGAGTACATACATTTGTAGAAATACCGTTCAGCCCATAAAAGTTATGCAAATGATATTAAAAATTTTTATTGAGAGTTATTACATAGGTATTAGGGTAAAATATATGCCTCTGACGGTGTTCTATGCGGAAAATATAGTTACATAAGTGCAAATTTAGCTATGTATATGTCGATTTATAAATGTTCATGCTTTTATGTTTAAAATGTGTATGAAAATGTATTACGTATAGGGTATTTTTCATGTCTGCACAGAAATATGATACAAAGGCAGCTTTTGAAACTGCCCTTCATGTTATCAAATACATTTTTTCATGTTCATTCATGTAAGCCGCCATCTGCTGATCTTCCGAAAATATCAAGTTAAAAGAAGTACAAATTTAGCGATCGATGTGTCGATTTTATAATGTTCATGCTTTTATGTTTAAAATGTGTATGAAAATGTATTACATATAGGATATTTTTTATTTCTGCACAGAAATATGATATAAAGGCAGCTTTTGAAACTGCCCTTCACGTTATCAAATACGATGTTTTTTCATGTTCATTCTTGTAAGCCACCGTCTGCCGATCTCCCGAAAATATAGTTAAAAAAAGTGCAAATTTAGCAATCGATGTGTCGATTTTATAAATGTTCATGCTTTTATGTTTAAAATGTGTATGAAAATATATTACATGTAGGATATTTTTATTTTTGTACATAAATATTATACAAATTAAGGTAGCTTTTGTAACTACCCACCACATTGTCAGAGGATCTTTTTACATGTTTGTTCTCGTCCGCCACTGTTCTGAAAAATGCATGGTGTTATTTTATAAATTATGCATCTTTTCCATAAATCCTTTAAAAAGTTATACATTGCTTCACTGTATCCAATAATATTGTATGTATTCTCATATTATTGCATTATAAAATACTATGGCAAATCTAAGCTAGTATTCCTTGGAGCAGCCAATGTTTTTGTTTCAAATCAGCTGATGGCGAATACGAATTTGTTTCGCCAAATTTAACACAATTCTGAGCGAATTTTCTTGCTTCTAGTTAGCATACACGAATATCTAGATACTTGACTTATATGAGACAAGGTTATTTATCTTCATACGATGTGTTTTAGGTGGAAATATGAATTGAATATGTCTCGCTGCGATTGTGAACTAATTTTTTTTTGTTAACAGATTATGTTGGCGGCATGTTTATTGCTGAAAAAATTATGTGATTCCGTTCACAATTTTCCTTTATATCATCGTGATACGAACTTTATGTTATATATCTTATATCGGCGTGAAACCAACAGTAAAATGTGTTCTTTCAAGCACAGTAGTTTTGATTAAAATGATTTTATCTCAATTTTATCTACGGTTGTGTTTGATGGCATATGTTTACTGGAGTTGTATCCTTGTTACCAATGCATGATAATAGTCATTAGCAGCTTGAACAGTTTTCTCAGCTTCAGTTATAACTAGGTTTAAATTTAACAGTATATTTCCCGATTGATCTTTGATCTATTCTACATAACGTCATTTATAACAACTACGGTAATAGTGTACTATAGTATGATGATTGAAATACAAGCCAACGGATGTTATCGAATGCGGTTGTACTTAGAGAAAAAAAGTCGTTTCTCGTTCGGTTGTTCATGGCTGTACACGTTTACGCAACAAGTATAACGTTAAAACCATACTTTCATAATTTTCTTTTGCTGTTTTTGAACGTATGTAACTAGGAGATGGGATAAATTTAGGCTATTGTAATTTGGTCTCTCATAAAATCAGATTATCCTAAGAATAATTATCATAACTTGAACACTACAGCTACCTGTACACTGTATATAAAGCTGTATTATATCTTTTCATACTCTAATTACCCAAAGGATTAAAGCTAGGCTTTTTTCACTTTACAGTATTTATAATACTATTTATAATGTACTGTACAGTAAATTCCATAGTACTATACGTGCTGCATAAATATAATTTTACTTATTGCTCCATCGCGGGATTACGGCGCCGTTTGACTGGTTTAGGGAGCTGTTAACTGGTTTAGAATTTCGAAAGAAGGTGTGCCAGGAACGGAACCCCTGGCACTAACTGAGGGCCGCCTGTACAAGTAATACCAGACCAAGCAACACCCCTAATCAAAGAATACCAGTTGAGACAAGCAGCCCAGCAGCCAATGGCAATGCGAGCTGTCGTGACACAGCGCCCAGGGAAGTCATGCCCCAGCCTCGACGGTCTGCTAGGCTGCAACAGCGCGACCATCAAAGACGAGAAGTGTCTTGAAGGAAACTTCCTCCAACCAATAGCAGGAATGTATTGCGCCACCAACTAATGAAAACTCAGCAAGCAGTTGACCCCCTGCTGACTTACCACTACATATATATTGAGTAGATCCTGACAGCATCTACAGTCTGCTCCGACCCACTGCTGTGATCATGCTCAGATGATACCGAGAGAAATGTTGGCCACTAGATCGACTTATATTTTGATCTATTTGTTCATTTACTGTGACAAAAATAAATTTTAAGCAATATCCCCGAAATTGACTCCTGATGAGTAATATCGACGCAATACTTGCCAGTTGTAGTAGCAGAGAGAAAGCTATTATTAGAAAAATAAAGAAAACTATTTACAAGTTGAATGCAGCTGATGCAGCAATATCTTTCAATAAGACTTGTTTGAAAGAGGGGTCTCTTTCCATTTATACCATTTATTTATTATTATTATTATTATTATTATTATTATTATTATTATTATTATTATTATTATTATTATTATTATTATTGTAGGCCAAGTCCAGTCCTTTATGCTTGAAAACCGATCCCAACATTGACATGTAGCTTCTAATAGTCAATGATGAGAGCCCCTTTGGTATTCAGAAAAGGAAGGCTGCCATGTTATTGCTACTACACTACCTACGGAAGACAGCCCGCTCAGCCTGGTAGACTCGGTTAGTAGACTGCATCTAATCTAGCAATAGCTTACACAGCTTGCTTTGAAAACCCCTTTGCTATGACAAGTCTCTGGACAGTCTGAAGCCTGTCACAGGTAGAGGGTAAAGGCCTTGATTGAACTTCCAAAGATGGGGTTGTTTGAGCAAATGTGGACTTTGGGGCAGTAGTCTTGGATAGTCCACCAGAAGTTTTAGAAGGTCCGGAAACCATTCTTTGAGGGTGCCAAAAGGGAGCTATCAGTATTATCGATATGCTGCAATGAGATTTGAACTTGAGAACCCCCCCTCACCATGTTGAATGGGGGGAAGGTGTAGAGGTTCAAGTTTGACCAGTTTACTAGCATGGCATCTGTTTCCCATGCTTGAGGATCGGAAACTAATGAGCAAAACGGAGGAAGAAGGTAATTCCTTGATGTGGTGAACAGGTCTACTGTCAGCTTGCCTTATAATTTCCAAAGGCTTGTCGTAGACAACCAGATTCAGGGTCCATTGGGTTGGGAGGACTTGCTCTTGTTGACTTAATCCATCTGCTAAGACACTCATCTTCCCTTGGATGAATCTGGTGGTAATCCTAACCTGCCTAATGAGCAGCTCCTTCGTTGCCTCACACTGGGAGAACAAGTAGGTTCCTACCTGCTTCTTGATGTAGGAGAGTGCTGTGGTGTTGTTGGAATGCACCACAGCAGTCCTGTCTGAGACTTCTACAAAATATTTAGGCCCAAGTGACTGGCCGACAGCTCTTTGACATTTATGTGTAACCTTCAATACTCCAGAGACCATGTACCCAAAGCTTCCAGGTTGCCCAGAAGGGCTCCCCAACCTTGGTCTGAGGTGTCTACGTAAAAGGAGAGGTAAGGGCTCACCAACTGTAGAAACTTTCCCTCTAAAAGTTTGTCGCTGTACGTCCACCATCAAAGATCGTTCTTCATCTCTGCCATAATCGGGATCGTCACTATGTCCAGTTGTTCCTTCCTTTTCCAGTTTTCTTGTAGCAAGAATTGAAGAGGCCTCATGCAAAGTCTTCCTAGCTTCATAAACTGTTCAACTGATGAGTGTGTTCCCAGCAAACTCCTCCACCTATTCACTCAGCAAACTGGGAGCAAAAGCTGATCCCGAACCATCTGAGGGCAGGACTCTATCCTAGGAGAAGTAGCTTTTTTGTGAGGAGAGATAGAACTCGCATGAATACCTGCGGTAGAGTGGAGTCACCGAAACAGAGAGCTCGAAATTGGAAGACTCTGCCCCCGAAGACAAATATCAGGTATTTTCTTGAGTCTTGATGTACTAGACTGAAAATACGGATCCTGCATGTCCAGTGTAATCATCCATTAGCCCTGCTGGATGGAGGATAACACCGACTGAGTTGTCTCCATCTTGAACTTTATTTTTTGTATGTACAAGTTCAAGGCGCTGACATCAAGGACAGGTCTCCACCTCTCCCCACCTCCCGATGACTTGGAGGACTACAAATAAGCAGTTGTTAAAACTTCTGGAAGTCCAGTCCTCCAATACTTCTATGGCCCTTTTTCTTAGGAGGGATGACACTTCCTCTATGAGCGCTGCAAACCTCTTGGAGCCCTCCGAGTATGATATCAATGTGATCGTAGAAGACACGGAAGGAGGGTACTCTCTAAATGGAATAGAATATCTCTCTCTCAAAACCTGACTATCCAAGTCTCCGCACCTCTGGCGCCCCACCTCTTCCAGAAGGGGGAGAGCCTTGCATCTACAGGTGCACGAAGGATAGAAGTCACTTTCTGGTAGAGGGTCTGGTTGAGGTCCTCTGATAGACCTTGCAGTGAATCACCCCTTGGAACAGGTTCTAGAGAAACCTTGTCTGGCAGCCCCCACCCACAAAGGCTGCTGCTGCAGAGGAGAGACAAATATCGCCAATAAAGAAGAAGAATGCTCCCTGGGACGCTTTGACAATTGCTCTAACAGGTCTTGCGTCATTTTCTTCTGCAAATTGGTGCTATCTCCTTAACAGCTAATTGCAGAAATAAGTATGTACGTACTGCCTATCCAAAGGAGAGTACAAAAGCGCTGATTTCTGAACTGAAATGACTACGTACTTTGATGGTGAAGGAGCACCACAACTCCCTTTTCTTCAGTATTTCAATTGTAAAAAGAGCCTCCAGCTCAGAGGACCCATCCCTAATTGCTTTATTTGCACAGGATACCACACCCAACCAATCCGCAGACAAGTCAGTCACTAAAACATCATAATCCTTTATCTTCCTGGCCTGCATTCAAATTGTTCAGTCAAGAATGATGAAGACTTCAAGGACTTTAAACAGGTGTTTCACAAGATGGTCAAATTCCGAGGACGCGAAGAATACTTTAGCCAACGAGAAGGCTGAACATTTAGCCAAGTACTTTAGCCAACGAGAAGGCTGAACATTTAGCCAAGTCTATCAATCTTGAATAGTCACCTTGGGAAGAGGCAGCACCTCCCAAGGATGGAGCTTCTCCTGTTGCATACAATAGATATCTCCTGGCCATCAGTCTCGCTGTTAGAAAAGCAAAAGCAGCTTTCCCTTGTTTTCTTTTACAACCAACCATACTTCTACCTCTTTCATGGCCTTTCGTGAAGAGGAAGAGAGAACCATCTTAGGGAGACGAGCACTAGAATCCATCTGATTTTGCATAAGAAATGTAGAAGCAGCAAAACTGGAGCTGCTGGCTGGTAGTATTTTTTAGCTGACAAGAAAAACTGGGAAGGCTTTGAAAAGGTGTCACCTCTGAGAATATCCAGATACATGTCAAGAGTACAGCGGAAATCATAAGACTGCATTGGATGCATTCTAAGAAAACAACATAGGCAAAACTCTAAAGGGGAAGCTGATGAAGCCCATTGGTTATTACATAGGTAAAATACAAATCCTTAAGATTAAACATTTATATGAAGACAAGTTAACCCTTAAACGCCGAAGCGGTATTTTAAAAATCGTCTCCCGTATGCCGGCAGCGTTCACGAGTGAGCGCTGAAGCGGAATAAATGTTTTTTTCAAAAAATCACAGCACGCTTAGTTTTCAAGATTAAGAGTTCATTTTTTGTTCCTTTTTTTTTTGTCATTGCCTGAAGTTTAGTATGCAACCATCAGAAATGAAAAAAATATCATCATCATATATAAATATTGGGATATATGACAGCTCAAAATTTTTTTTTATATATAATTGTATACAAATCGTGCTGTGAGCAAAACTGATAAGGCTAACGAGTTAATTTTTTTCCATTGTATTGTACACTAAATTGCAATCATTTTGGTATATAACACACTGCAAAACGATCAAGGCAACACAGAGAAAATATTATCACAATATGATGCATGAATTCGTAATGCGTGGACGTAAAAAAAAGCTGTTTTCAAAAATTCACCATAAATCGAAATATTGTGCTAGAGACTTCCTGTTTGTTGCAAAATGAAGGTAATTGATTGAATATTACTAGACTGTAAGTTTTGTAGCTTACAATTGCAGTTATCGACCATTTCGGTCGAGTTAAAGTTGACCGAAGGACGAATTTTTTTCTATTTGTCGTTATTTATAAGAAAATATTTCAAAACTGATAAAAGCTACAACCATGGGTTGTTTTTTGTTGTATTTTACATGAAACTGCACACATTTTCATATATAAAACTTTATGTAACGGCTAATTTAAAATGGTGCAAACATTGTGACAATCGGACAAAAAAATTTATGATTTTTTTGGAAGAGTTACCGCACAGACGTAAGGAAAAAGTTAATTTCATAAATTCACCATAAATTAAAATATTGTGTTAGAGACTTCCAATTTGTTGCAAAATAAAGTTAAATGATTGAATATTACTAGAATGTAATAGTTTTAGCTTACAATTGCGTTTTTTTACCATTTTGGTTGAGTCAAAGTTGACCGAAGGTTGAAATTTTGGCACTTATCGTTATTTATATGAAAATATTTCAAAACTGATAAAAGATACAACCATGGGTTGTCTTTAGTTGTATTCTACATGAAATTGCACATATTTTCATATATAAAACTTTATGTAACGGCTAATATAAAATGGTGCAAACATTACGACAATTGGACGAAAAGATTTCTTATTTTTTTCAGATGAGTTACGGCGTGGACATAAGGAAATTTTTTTTTTTCATAAATTCACCATAAATCGAAATATTGTGCTAGAGACTTCCAATTTGTTGCAAAATAAAGGTAAATGATTGAATATTACTAGAATGTAAGAAGTTTTAGCTTACAATTGCATTTTTTTACCATTTTGGTAGAGTCAAAGTTGACCGAAGATTGATATTTTAGCACTTATCGTTATTTATATGAAAATATTTCAAAACTCATAAAAGCTACAACCATGGGTTGTTTTTCGTTGTATTCTAAATGAAATTGCACACATTTCCATATATAAAACTTTATGTAACGGCTATTTTAAAATGGTGCAAACATTACGACAATCGGACGAAAAAAGTTCTGATTTTTTCGGAAGAGTTACCGCGCGGACGTAAGGAATAGGTTTTTTTTTCATAAATTCACCATAAATCAAAATATTGTGCTAGAGACTTCCAATTTTTTGCAAAATTAAGGTAAATGATTGAATATTACTAGAATATAAGAATTTTAGCTTACAATTGCGTTTTCTGGGCTCAGCTCGTGTCGCTGCGCGAAATATCCTTTAATCTATTATTTCTAGGGTAAATGTACTAACACATACCAGAGAATAAATAAAATAAAGAAAAAGGTCAGTACAACTGACTCGCTCACCCTCCAAGAGGGTGTCGGTATGAACACTAGGCGAGTGAGACCACTACCACGAGCCAAAAACCAATAGAAATCTCCCACAACAAAAACCCTCCATGAGGAGAGCCGACCCACAGAGTGAGCAGCTCGTACTACTACTACTCCATCCCATGCTGCCGACTGCTGCGCCTCTGGTGGACATCCTTTTCAGTTAGCACTCACGAGCAAACGTGATATTTTTCTCTCTGTGTTTTTTGTGCCCTTTCGTTGGATTTATCTATGATGGAGCGTGCAGCTATTGCAGCAGCTAAGTTAAGTACTCAGTATTTATGGTTAGTTGGTTTTTTCCGGCCCTCAGTCAGTATTTGCCGTTTTTTAGGTATAAATACGAACTCGGGGTCGGAAGCATGGCAGCATAGTTCTGCCGCGTGGTGGGTTCGTTCTCGGTCTCCCATACCTAGAACATCCCATTATCTATGTACGCTCTATATTTATTATCCGTTTTACTTAGGGTACTGTCTACTCAGGTTTGTCATGCATGCATGTCTTTTACCTTATGTAGGCTTCTTCTTTCCAGACCCTAGTCCCGGCTCTTAGTATCGGCCTCTGACTAGCTTTGAGTGGTAGACTTTCCTTCGGGTTAGTCGTACACTCCTGGATTTTTTCTCCTACTATATTGTTTTCTTTCTTTTATTTTATTTTATTATACCATGTATTTTGTTATGGTTAGGTTAGTTAGGCGTCTGGCTTAGCCTAGGTCCTGGCTCCTTGAGCCTATGCTACCGCTCATCAGTTCGGTTGCTTCCCTATAGCATCTCTCTGATCAGTCGGTTTTGGCCCAGTGGGTCTCTATGCTACCGCTCTTCAGTTCAGTTGCTTCCCGATAGCATCTCTCTGATCAGTTGGTTGGTCCTAGGCTTAGTTGTCTTATTTTAGCCTTACCGTCTCGTGGTCACTACGCGATCACGAGACAGCCAGACGCCTGCCCAGTCCCCTTCCCCCCTCCTCCCGCTCTTCCATAGAGTCGGGGGAGGGTGGGGCGGTCTGCCCACGCTCGCTCCACATACCCGAGCATGCTTCCCTCTCTCCCCCCCGGCGGAGGGGCCAGGGAGACGGGACAGACCCAGACTGGACGCGACCTCTCCGGCTTCTCGGTCCGGCCCGGTGGTGATGTGATGGGGGGTACTGGCCTTTCTCCCCATCCGTTGCTTCCTTGTCGCTCCGGTTCGCTCGAGCCTGTATGTCTCCTCGCTCTTCCCGACCTTGCTAGGTCTCCTTTCCTGATCGGAGTCCTGGCATCCAGCGGGAAGTTGTTAGTCCACCCAGTAGAGTGGACCGGAACATACAGTGGGTCCCTGCTAACCTTACCGTATTGCTGAGTTACTACTCTCCGCTACGCACTGGACTTGCTCCGGTTCGTTTGAGTTTTAGGTTTAAGCGTTATTAGATTAACTATAAGTTTATCTTAAGTACCTTAAACCTTTTCCCCCCCTCCCTTACATGTCTTACCGGATATCTCCGGGATTATAGCCTATTCAGGCGGGGCAAGGGGGGGTTATGCCCAAATTTTTTTCCGAGCTCCGGCATGCAACGGAGTTCTTCTGTCCTTTAGCCTGTAAGTGTTATTCTTTAAGATACTCATGTGTCTTCCCACTTACAGGCCACCAACTGTGAGCATCCGGGATGCGCCGCCACACTTCAGGACCCATGTGGACACGAAGTTTGCCGGTCCCATGCTCCATGCGCGACTCTGCACGGGGACATCCAGGTCTGGTACCATGAGACGTGTACCATATGTTACGATCTGGTGAGCCAGCTTTTAGAAGGGGTGAGTATTCCATCTCCGGTAGCTGCTCCGCTTCTGTTTTAGTGCTTAAGTTTTCATCATCCACTTTAACTTAAGGCATCTAAGTTTAAGTTATATTTTAAGTTTTAGTTTTAAGTGATTCTTAAATCTAATCTACGCCCTCTCTTCCAGGCGCCGGCAGTGAAGGAAACCGCACTGGCAACCCTGCGGGCCTGGGTCGGCGGTTTTGGGAAGAACGCCGCCAAGGGTATGCCCTACATCTTGGAGAAGCGGTTGGCGCTGTTAATCTTCCCCGGAGGCAAGGCGACAGGATACGTCGACCCAGTAGAGGCGGCCCCTACTATCGCCTTCATCCAACAACAGCTGGCTGCCTCATTAACTGATCAAGACCAGGATATCTCCACGGACGTCGCGACTTTAGATATTAATGTGGAACCTATGGTAGGTGTAGACGACCTGTTGGTCGAGGTAAGTAGGGTGGACACCCAAGGGTCACCCTTGGGTGTAACTGTTTCTTCTACTCCTGCAACCTCTCCATCCTTCCAAGGATTTACAGGTGATGAATTATATACTCCTCCTGACGCTTCGGTTAGACCTAAGGTCAAGGGTCAAGCAGTGAAATCCTTGACTAAGACGTCGTCGTCGTCTAAGAAGTCGACTTCGGCGTCATCCTCCTCACGTAAGTCTCCGGCTGCGAATCCCGGAGCAGACAG
Organism: Macrobrachium nipponense; assembly: GCF_015104395.2. Taxonomy (NCBI): domain Eukaryota; kingdom Metazoa; phylum Arthropoda; class Malacostraca; order Decapoda; family Palaemonidae; genus Macrobrachium; species Macrobrachium nipponense. Next base: position 55,065,706 of record NC_087210.1, on the reverse strand, counting down.
GTCTAAAGCTTCTAGCTCCGGATCTAAGTCCTCGAGGAGTAAATCCTCCAGAGAGAGATCTCGCACCCCGGCAGAGTCACCAGTTCCGCTACCCTTGGTTCCGATTCAGAGCCACCCATCCACCTCCGCAGCAGCTCCGGCCTTGGACTCCAATGCTGGCCTGTTGCAACAGGTGGGCGACCTGGTTGGGTCCCTAAAGAGTAGCATGGAGCAAATGATCTCTCGTCTGTCGGATAGGATTACTTCCCAAGACTCCATTATAGCCGGACTGAGAGAAGCCCCTCTAGCCTCTCCTCCACTTTCCAATACGAGTGGAACTCAGCTTCCTCCGTATGACTCGCTACCTCCGTTCTCGATGAACAATCCATGGAGAGTAGCGTCATACGCCCCCTTCCAAGACGGTCTCATTTCCATACCGGAATTCGGAACTCGAAGGATAGAGGACTTCGAGTTCTTCCCGGAAGACCTCCAGCCTCCGTTCATAGGCTACGCAAGGCTTACAGCTTCAGCCATGGTTCGGGATGATAGGGTACCAAAGGAGACAGTCCTCTATTCACGAGACCAGGCTCAGAGAGAATGGCTCAGATGTTTAGAGGACATGGATTGTTCTAATACCAGGATACAACCTTTCAAGAGTCCCTTTACCATTTTTCAATGGATGAGAGTACCCCGCTCCCGTTCCTGACAAAGATCGCGAGGTCTACCATCCCAGCGGCCCAGAAGGGGGAACCCATGCCTCAATTGAAGGAAGCAGATCCCACATCTCCGTTGCTCCCTTCAGCTGGAGAATTGTGGGAGGACTTGCCAAACACCTTCTCAGCTGGCAAACTCAAACCGGACTGTGCTATGGAGCAGTTTGGTGAAAAGCTACCCAGGCTCCCAGATAGCCTTATTCAGGCTGAATTTGACGCGAAATCGCGACTAGCCAGATCAATTAACTCTATGGCTATGTCCGAGGTAACAACCATAGCTTATGGCTCAGAGCCGCTTTTTAAGCTCATGACCAAAGCCCTGACTCAAACGGTACAGTCGGATATGTTTGAGTTTGCCACTGCTAGAATGAATTGTAGGAAGCATGTCCTACAAGAGGCAACCATTCGACATGAGCCGAATAGGTTACTCTCGTCTAACATCTGGGGAGCAGATCTCTTCCCAGAAGCTATGGTGAAGGAAGTCCAGTCAGAGGCTACGAGGCTGAACCAGAGCCTTAAGGACCGTTGGGGCCTTACAGCTAAGAGGAGACAAGACCTAACTCCTAAAGGTAAGGGACAGAAGGAACCTAGGCGTTTCCACCCTTACCAGAAAAAGCAGCCACGCTTTCCTCAGCAAGTTCCAGCGGTGCCCTTAGTGCAAACAGCCCAACCTTCCACCTCTAAGGCTCAATCACAGCCAATTTATGTGATATCCCCTCAGCCTCAGCCCTCCACCTCTTACGCCATCTCTCCAGCTTACAATCAAGCCTTCGAGAGTCAAGCTTCACAGAAGTATGACCGCTCGGGTAAGGGAGGCAGAGGTAAGCGTTCCTTTCGTGGGAGAGGATCGGGAGGCCCCTTTAACAGGGGAAAGCACTTCAGAGGAGGCCGAGGCGGTTACCAGAACCAATGAAGAACTTCAGGTAGGAGGGAGGCTGTTTCACTTTCGCCACCGGTGGAACTTCAGCAAATGGGCTCAGAGCATAGTGTCAAAAGGCCTGGGTTGGAGCTGGTTGACGAACCCACCTCCATCCAGACCTTTCCGTCAACTTCCTTCCAAAGAATTGACAGAGTACGCAGAGGACCTCCTTCAGAAAGGAGCTATAGCGAGAGTCAAGAGATTAAAATTTCAAGGTCGCTTGTTCAGCGTGCCAAAGAAAGGCTCACAAAAAAGAAGGGTAATCTTAGACTTGTCCCGCTTAAACTTAGCCATCCGCTGCGACAAGTTCAAGATGCTCACGATCTCACAGGTGCGGACCTTACTTCCCCGTGGGGCCGTCACCACCTCTATCGATCTTACAGACGCCTACTATCATATCCCTATTGCAAGACACTTCCGTCCGTATCTGGGTTTCAAGATAGGAGACCAGGCATTCTCCTTCAAGGTAGTTCCCTTCGGACTCAACGTGGCACCCAGGGTGTTCACGAAACTAGCGGAAGCAGTAGTGCAACAACTCAGATCACAAGGGATTATGGTAGTAGCGTATCTCGACGATTGGTTGATCTGGGCTTCAACAGTCGAGGAATGCAACAGAGCCACACTGAAAGTGATTCAGTTCCTGGAGTATCTAGGCTTCAAGATAAACAGGACCAAGTCAAGACTCACTCCAGAGTCAGTCTTTCAGTGGCTGGGCATTCAATGGAATCTATCCTCCCATACTCTGTCGATTCCATCAACCAAAAGGAAAGAAATAGCGAAGTCAGTCAAACAATTTCTAAGTCACAAACTGGCGTCAAGGAGAGCTCAGGAGAGGATCCTGGGTTCTCTCCAGTTTGCATCAGTGACGAACGTCTTAATGAAAGCCAAACTGAAGGACCTAACCAGAATCTGGCGCTCACGAGCAAATGTCAGGTCCAGGGACAAACTATCCTCAGTCCCTCTGATTCTAAAGAATCGTCTTCGGCCGTGGGCGAAAGTCAAGAATTTGTCAGTGTCAGTACCTCTTCAGTTCCCTCCACCAGGGATTACCATCCACACAGACGCGTCCTTAAGCGGCTGGGGAGGGTATTCCCAGGTCCAAAAGGTTCAAGGAACTTGGTCACCTCAGTTCAGTCAGTTCCATATAAACGTACTGGAGGCAATGGCAGTGTTCTTGACTCTAAAAAGATTGCGCCCACCAAAGTACTCCCACATAAAGCTAGTTCTGGACAGCGCAGTGGTAGTACATTGTATAAACAGAGGAGGCTCCAAGTCACGTCATCTAAATCATGTGATGGTAGCCATCTTCTCCCTGGCAGACAAGTTCAGTTGGCATCTCTCCTCCACTCACATAGCGGGAGTGAGAAACGTCATAGCAGACGCGTTATCCCGATCAGTACCCCTAGAGTCGGAATGGTCACTGGACAACAGTTCGTTCCAATGGATCCTTCAAAGAGTCCCAGGGCTACAGGTGGATCTCTTCGCATCTCAAGCGAATCACAAACTCCCCTGTTATGTAGCCCCCAACCTGGACCCTCTGGCCTACGCCACGGACGCCCTGGCTCTAGACTGGAACAACTGGAAGAAGATTTATGTCTTTCCCCCAGTGAATCTTCTTATGAAAGTTTTAAACAAACTCAGGACGTTCAAGGGTCAAGTGGCTCTAGTAGCCCCAGACTGGCCGAAGAGCAATTGGTATCCCCTAATTCTGGAGCTGGGCCTTCGTCCTCTTCGGTTACCCAATCCCAGGCTCTCCCAGTCAGTACAAACGAAGACTGTGTTCGCTTCCTCAGGGATTCTCAAAACCCTAACTTTATGGATTTCATGAAGTTTGCGGCAAAAGAGATGCGAATATTGACCCTCAGAATATTCTCTTCTTGGAATCTGATAAAAGGGATTCAACTTTGAGACAGTATGATGCTGCTGTCAAAAAGTTAGCAATCTTCCTGAGAGAATCTGATATCAGAATCATGACAGTTAATTCAGCTATATCCTTCTTCAGATCCTTATTTGAAAAAGGTTTAGCAGCTAGCACGATTACGACAAACAAGTCAGCCTTGAAAAAGATATTTCAATTTGGGTTCAACATAGACTTGACGGATTCCTACTTCTCGTCTATTCCTAAGGCATGTGCTAGACTTAGACCTTCTGTAAGGCCTACGTCAGTTTCATGGTTCTTAAACGATGTTCTAAAGCTGGCTTCAGAAACCGATAATGACACATGCTCGTTTATAATGCTCTTGAGGAAAACCCTGTTTTTATTAAGCTTAGCTTCAGGAGCAAGAATTTCAGAACTGTCGGCTTTATCCAGAGATCCGGATCATATTCAATTCCTTCCCACAGGGGAAGTACTACTTTTCTCCGGAACGTAGCTTTTTAGCAAAGAATGAAGATCCTTTGATGAGGTGGGAACCTTGGAAGGTACTACCCCTTCCACAAGATGTATCTCTTTGCCCAGTTACAACCTTACGAGCCTTTCTGTCCAGGACCTCCTCATCCTCATCGGGTCCCCTCTTTAAGAGGGAAAAAGGTGGTACTTTATCCATTAAAGGCATCAGGCAGCAAATCCTGTACTTTATTAAGCAAGCCAATCCTGACTCTTTCCCGAAAGCACATGATGTTAGGGCAGTAGCCACCTCAATTAATTATTTCCAACACATGAACTTCGATGAGTTGAAAAAGTATACCGGATGGAAATCGCCGACAGTGTTCAAACGCCATTACCTTAAGTCCTTGGAAGCTCTGAAATTTTCAGCAGTAGCAGCGGGAAACATAGTTTCCCCTGATTCTAGTTAATTTGTAGTAGAAGATTCAGTCCTCCTTTCTACCTGCTTCACCCAACAGTTCGTCTATTCCTACCGTGTTCATTTACATTCACCTGGTGTCTTAGCTGCTTTTATGATGATGTAGTGGGTGCCCCTTAGTTTTTGCCAGGGACACTCACAGATGATTATGGATTTTGATCTCATGATGTTACCCCTTATTTTTATGCTAGGGGATACATCTCAATTATAATGGTTACGGGTTTTGTATATTAAGTCATATGCATTCCTTATATATTATCATTGTTGTTTAATTTGTTCATTTGATTACTTTAATTGCTATTATATTTTGATACATGCCTTTACACAGATACTATTTTGTTACATGTAAGCCAATTTACCTCTGTACATATGTAAATTACCTTATGATAAGAAACATGTTTAGAATTAAGGGTAATTTAAGCATATTTCTGTTTTGTATCACTGTGTATTTGTATCTTTTTAGCAATTATATTCTTTTTTATATTTACATTATTTTTTATTTGAGACCTATTCTGATTTATTTTATTACTTTTGTTTACAATCTTGTGCTATTTCTCTGGTACGATTTCGCGCAGCGACACGAGCTGAGCCCAGAAAAGGGATTTTGACGTAAGGAAAAATCTATTTCTGGGCGATTGGCTCGTGTCGCCAGCGAAATCCCACCCTACCCATCCCTTCGCCCAAGATTGTCTGCTAACTTCAGGATGGCCACCAGAGGCGCAGCAGTCGGCAGCATGGGATGGAGTAGTAGTAGTACGAGCTGCTCACTCTGTGGGTCGGCTCTCCTCATGGAGGGTTTTTGTTGTGGGAGATTTCTATTGGTTTTTGGCTCGTGGTAGTGGTCTCACTCGCCTAGTGTTCATACCGACACCCTCTTGGAGGGTGAGCGAGTCAGTTGTACTGACCTTTTTCTTTATTTTATTTATTCTCTGGTATGTGTTAGTACATTTACCCTAGAAATAATAGATTAAAGGATATTTCGCTGGCGACACGAGCCAATCGCCCAGAAATAGATTTTTCCTTACGTCAAAATCCCTTTTTTGACCATTTCGGTAGAGTCAAATTTGACCGAAGGATGAAATTTTGGCACTTATCGTTATTTATATAAAAATATTTCAAAATTGATAAAAGCTACAACCATGAGTTGTTTTTTGTTGTATTCTACATGAAATTGCGCACATTTTCATATAAAATACTCCATGTAACGGCTAAAATAAAATGGTGCAAAAATTATGTCAAAGTGACGAAATAATTTCTGAGATGTGTCGCTGATGCTTTTTAGTGCGAGAAGAAAGAAATTCGCACTTGCACGCCTGGGTAATGATTGTAAACAAAACAACGCCTTGATCTGTGAGCTCCCAGCATCCCCCAAGGTGCGTGATTCAAAAGTTTTCCCCTAGTAGGCCTATAACTATTTTTCCGCGAATTTAAAAAAAAAAATTTTATATCGACGTACCATACGTCCAATCGGCACCCAACAGACAATTTATATCGACATTTAATACGTCCAATCAGCATTAAGGGGTTAACTAGTGTGCATTGTTACCTTGAATAATATGTACTAATAAATGATGAATACACTTCAATGCAACAGTCTGCAGAAACAGAAGTGTACTGCTGCTGATGTAATTTTCTTATTACAGAAGTACTGATATACTGTACATATAAGAAAACCCTTAGCATTAGATACTAAACTGGTATGTGTTATTAACCCTCTTACGCCGAAGGGGTATAATAAAAATTGTCTCCCTTATGGCGCAAAAACAAAATTTCATATATAATTGTATTCAAATCGCGCTGTGAGCAAAACGGTTAAAGCTAACAAGTTAATTTTTTTTCGTTGTATTGTACACTAAATTGCAATCATTTTGGTATATAACACATTGTAAAATGATCAAAGCAACACAGAGAAAATATTATCACAAAATGATACATGAATTCGTAACAAGCGGACGTAAAATTTTTTTTTTTTCAAAAATTCGCCATAAATCTAAATATTGTTCTAGAGACTTCCAATTTGTTTCAAAATGAAGATAAATGATTGAATATTACTATACTGTAAGAGTTTTAGCTTACAATTGCAGTTTTCGACCATTTCGGACCAGTTAAAGTTGACCGAATGTCAAAATTTTTATATATTTTTTTTATATACAAATATTTCAAAAATGAGAAAAGCTACAACCTTCAATTATTTTTTGTTGTATTCTACATGAAATTGCGCACATTTTCATATATAAAACTCTATGAAACGCCTGATATATAACGGAGCAAATATTACGAGAATGCGACGTATGCATTTCGGAGATTTGCGGCGGAGAATCCACGCGCGGAGGGAAGGAAAGTTTTTTTTAAATTCACCATAAATCTAAATATTGTGCTAGAGACTTTGAATTTGTTTCAAAATGAAGATAAATGACTAAATATTACTAGACTGTAAGAGTTTTAGCTTACAATTGCGTTTTTTGACCATTTCGGTAGTCAAAGTTGACCGAACGTGGTTTTTTTCTATTTATCATGATTTATAGGCAAATATTTTGAAAATGAGAAAAGCTACAACCTTCAATTATTTTTTGTTGTATTCTACATGAAATTGCACACATTTTCATATACGTATAAAACTTTATATAACGGCTAATTTAAAAGGGTGCAAACATTACGACAATCAGACAAAAAAATGTCTGATTTTTTTCGGAAGTTACTGCGCGGATGTAAGGAAAATGGTTTTTTTTCATAAATTCACCATAAATCGAAATATTGTGCTAGAGACTTCCAATTTGTTGAAAAATTAAGGTAAATGATTGAATATTACTAGAATATAAGTGTTTTAGCTTACAATTGCGCTTTTCGACCATTTCGGTAGAGTCAAAGTTGACCGAAGGTTGAAATTTTGGCACTTATCGTTATTTACATGAAAATATTTCAAAACTGACAAAAGCTAAAACCATGGATCGTTTTTAGTTGTATTGCACACATTTCCATATATAAAACTTTATGTAACGGCTAATTTAAAATGGTGCAAACATTACGACAATCGCACGAAAAAATTTATCGGAAGAGTTATCGGGCGGACGTAAGGAAAATGTTTTTTTTTTCATAAATTTACCATAAATCGAAATATTGTGCTAGAGACTTCCAATTTGTTACAAAATGAAGGTAAATGATTGAATATTACTAGAATATAATAGTTTTAGCTTACAATTGCGTTTTTCGACCATTTTGGTAGATTCGAATTTGACGAAAGGTTGAAATTTTGGCACTTATCGTTATTTATATGAAAATATTTCAAAACTGATAAAAGCTACAATCATGAGTATTTTTTTTTTGTATTCTACATGAAATTGCACACATTTTTATATATAAAACTTTATGCAACGGCTAATTTAAAATGGTGCAAAAATTATGTCAAAGTGACAAAATAATTTCTGAGATATGTCACTGATACTTTTCAGTGTGATAAGAAAGAAATTCGCGCCTGCGTAACGATTGTAAACAAAACAACGCCTTGATCCATGAGCTCCCATCATCCCCCAAGGCGTGTGATTCAAAAGTTTTTGCCTGGTAGGCCTATAAGTATTTTTCTGCTAATTTAAAAAAAACTTTTTTTATCGACGTACCATACGTCCAATCCGCACCCGACAGACAATTTATGTCGACGTTTAATACGTCCAATCGGCGTAAGAGGGTTAATTCAGATAATAATTACTGATGACTGTTAAAAATTTTTTTTGCAGTGTATTTTTCCTAAGTATAAAAACCAGAGCTTTATGTAAGAAATTACTTAAAAACTTTGTGATTTATTCATATGGGAATAAAAACCAGTACCTTTTATGTAGAAGATTCCCTCCTTAGAGGGAGGGCAGTCTCTCAATTATGGGGGCAAACTGAATCTCCACCTATTTATGGCATGTTCCATGCCTCAGTCATGAGCACAAGAGCAACAACTATTAACCTCCTATATGATCCGGAGTGGGATGTAGCTGAACTCTCACTCTTACAAAACTTTACAGAAATAAAGTCTTGCCATAAATACAGAGCAGCACAAGTCAGAAGGAAACTAGTACATTATCTGGGATGGATCAATCATAACTGATACTCAAATTTGAAAGGAAAAAATATCCTGATCCTCACAAAAATGACACTTTTATTATAAAACATATTTTTGTATATACTTACCCAGAAATTACATAGCTACAGTTTCTACTTTAACAGCAGCTTGAAATTTTGAAATTTACGGTAGTGCTCTTTTTTTTGGGTGTAGGTAACTATCCCCAGCCACTTACGGAGAAGAATAGGTACACCAGTGCTAATGGGCTCAATTCATTTACAGTTGACCCCCATATTCGTGTGGTTAGGGACCAAACCCCCTACACTTACCAAACCTCTGCGGTATATTGGAACCACCTTCTAAAAACCCTTACTATATTATGTAATGTTAGTTAGAGAAAATAGTGTAGATATAAAAGAGATAGAGAGAGAGAGAGAGAGAGAGAGAGAGAGAGAGAGAGAGAGAGAGAGAGAGAGAGAGAGAGAGAGAGACCGAGGAGAGAGAGGGAAGAGAGAGAGAGAGAGAGAGAGAGAGAGAGAGAGAGATGAAGTAAGAAAAACCTTGTTGTGTCTTTGTAACCATCCTGAGAACTTAAAAAATAAAATTACTACAAGAGTCCTGAGAGTATTCAGAGAATCTACAATTAAATATAAAAATTCCTTACAAATGGTGGTAATGCTAAAGAATCCGAGAAGGACATAACAAGTGCAGGATGAAACACATACGAGAATAACAGACGACAAGGCACATCAAGGAAAAACACTCCCGCTTACAGATGTCAACATTTACAGAAGCTGAAAATATAGCAGCGGGTATTGAAATAGAATTTGTAAACATTATTACTTAGAAAACCCCAAGGCTAAGAAAAATATGCCCAGAAGATTGAACAACAAATTCAAGAAATGAAAACCTCATACGCATGAAGGAAAGTCAAAGAGAAACGGCAAATGTAGTTAAGCAGCGGCAACAGCAGCGGTACCTACAATCATTTCTCTCTCTCATAGTTGAGTAGATCAAGAAAGTATACAGGGAGCGGGATGAGTAAGATTCACTCTCATGACAACAATACCCCGTCAGTGTTCGTTGTTATCGACACACACAAGCAGATCTCTATACACAATCTGCTAAAATGGATGAAAACATTTCAGAAGTACGTAAAAATCCCCTTGGAAAGAGGCAGAGACTCCCAATGAAGGACTTTCCCCAGTAAAATACGACAACTGTCTCTTTTGAGTAAGACGAGGTGGGGTACAAAAAGTAGTTTTACCAAGTGCCCTTTTCTCTTTCAACCAGGAATCAATCTTGGATAGAGCCTTATTGGAGGAAGATGAAGGAAGTCCAGAGAAGAAGTTACAGCTGGAGAAAAGATTGGTTAGAAGACCAAAAATATCTCCGGAGCGATGAAAAATTCGAAGTTGGTCGCTCCTGGTCCAATACTTCTTCCTCTGACAAAATCGAAGACGTTGCTAAATCTGGAGGGTTCTTCTGCAGAAAACTTGTGGTGCAGAATGCTTTCCTCATGGCGCCAAACTGGTTGTAATCTTCAAAACTGCTGGATATTCATACATCAGGCATTTTTGGTACTCAGACACTGAGCATTCAGGCAACTGACACTTGGACACTGGGTGCTTGGAAGCTGGACACTCGGTTACTGGTCGCTTGGATAGTGTTCACTCATAAACTGGACTCTTGGACACAGAACATTTGGGTGCTGGAGGCCTAGACCCTGGGCACTTGGACCCTTGTTCTCAGACATTGAAACTTGTCGCTCAGACACAGGGTGGTCAAACGATGAAACTGGTTGCTCAAACACTAGGTACTCGGACACTCATTGCTCAGACACTGATTACTTGGAAACTGGACTTTCAGACACTATAGGATGTTCAAATATGTAGAAGAAACAGGTAAATTGACATCATCAATACAGGCAGTCCACGATTATTGGCATATTTGGTTAATGGCCATAATGTGCCAAGTTCCGGTTATTGGCACCGATAATAAGAGTTATGGCGCTGATACTTACATAACAGAGGTGCCATTAATTGGTTATTGGTACCAAAATCCGGTTATCGGCGTCGCCCATAAATTGCAGTTTCGGTTAATGCTGATTTTTGCTTATCATCAAGCCCGTTGGAACAGAACCCTTGCCGATAACATGGGACTACCTGTAGACAAATTAACCTGACTAGAAGTCCTAGCTTCAGCTCTAGTAGCTGCCTTCCTATTCCTGTCACGCTGAAGTTTGTCTGAATAAGCCTCTAAAACCTGCCATTTTCCCTTGTCCCATTCTGTACACTTATCACATGAAAGAGTAAAAGAACAAATTTGTCCCTTACAATTGCAACACATAATGATTGTCGTATTTAGGTGAAATCAGTTTTGTCTTGCAGCATCTAACACTACATGCACCAGAGTCTGACATAATTCTAATCCAACAGTCCATATCAGTAAATGAATCAAAATCAGCTATGCTAATATAGTCAGTGCTATCAGAATCCAAGAAAGGGATTTTGACGAAGGAAAAATCTATTTCTGGGCAACGACCTGTGTCGCCCTGTGAAATGGTTCCTTTGATACTATTTCTGAAGAATAAATATTGCTATTCATCCTAGAGAAAAAAGAAACAATATAATGCCAAGATAAATGGCTCGCTCACTTCTTATAGAAGTGTCGGTATAGTAAGGAGCGAGTGGAATCACTACCAGAGGTCCCTTGCCATTTAGCTTCTTCCTTCGACAAAACCCCGAACTACGGAGGAGCCGTGCTACAGCTCCCGGTCTACTACTACCGTGAGCGCCTCCGACGCCTGAGACGTCATTCCTGAAGATAGCCTCCAAGCTTGGGGTAAGCTGGGTGAGGATAATCTAACTACAGGGTGGGGTTTCACAGGGCGACACAGGTCGTTGCCCAGAAATAGATTTTTCCTTCGTCAAAATCCCTTTTCTGGGCTTGACCTGTGTCGGCCTGTGAAATAGTACCAGAGAATGCCAAACACCAAGCTTGAGGAACAGTACAGATAAATTAAGAAGGTAAAGTTAAACACTTGTAAGGTTAATAGTATAATAATCAACTAAAATTACAGTCTTACCCTAAGGGAAGTATAAGCCCTAAAACACGGGTTATCACTTAAAATTAGTTAGCCTAACAACAAACAATAACAATACAGGTTAGGCAAAGACAAGATATAAGTTGATATATACAAAAGAATGGAACTGAATCCGATTAGAATGATGAACAAAAGCAAACTCAAGGTAACCCAATACATGGAGGCGACTAAACTAAGTAAGGGTGCAATGGGGCAGGTAGAAGGGAAGGCTACAAGAAGTTATAGTAAAAATTAAGAATCAGGAGAAACTGTGTTTCCAGCTGCCACTGCTGGAAATTTGAGGGCTTCTAAGGGTTTTAGGTAGTGCCGTTTGAAAACTGTCGGAGATTTCCAGCCTGTATACTTCTTAAGATCGTCAAAATTCATGTGTTGGAAATAATTAATAGATGTGGCCACCGCCCTAACATCGTGGGCCCGAGGAAAGGACTCTGGATTGGCCTGTTTAATGAAGTATAAAATTTGTTGCCTGATCCCTTTTAGGGATAAAGTACCACCTCCCTTCCTAATGAACAATGGGCCTGAAGATTTCAGAGTTGTTCTGCTTAGGTAGGCTCTTAATGAGTTGACAGGACAAAGGGAAATGTCTTGAGGTAGTGGTAGGATTTTCCACGAGGACCATCTGTCCTGTGGGTCTTCATTTTTGGCTAGAAAATGGCGATCTGGGGATAAGAGGACTTCCCCTGAGGGGAGGAACTCAATGTGGCCTGGTTCCCTTGATAAAGCTGACAGTTCTGATATTCTAGCTCCGGAGGCTAAACTTAATAAGAATAGGGTTTTCCTCAGGAGGGATATATAATTGCAAGAGTCATTGTTAATGTCCGAGGCCAGTTTGAGGACATCATTTAAGAACCAAGAGACTGATTTAGGTCTCGTTGATGGTCTTAATCTAGCACAAGCTTTTGGTATGGACGTAAAGTACGAATCCGTAAGGTCTATGCTAAAACCAAATTGGAAGATCTTTTTAAGAGCTGATTTGGTCGTAGTGATAGTGCTTGCTGCTAAGCCTTTCTCAAACAATGATCTGAAGAAAGTTATGGCTAGGTTCGTTGTCATGACTTGAGAATTTGACAATTTAAGGAACTCTGCTAGTTTCTTGACAGATGAATCATATTGTCGGAGAGTAGATTCTCTTTTATCTGATTCCAAGAATGAGATATTCTGGGGATCAATTTCTGCATTCCTCATGGCTGCGAATTTCAGAAAATCCATAAAGTTAGGTTTTCTGAATTCTTGAGGAAGCGGACACAGTCTGAGTTTGCACTAACTGGGTTAGTTTGGGGTTGGGAATCCGTAGTGGTCGGAGTCTCAACTCTAGGAGTAGAGGGAACCAATTGCTCTTGGGCCAGTTGGGAGCTACTAGAGCTACTTGGCCTTTGAATGTCCTGAGTTTGTCTAAAACTTTCATGAGAAGGTTCACCGGAGGGAAGAGGTAAATATTCTTCCATTCGTTCCAATCGAGGATCATTGCATCCGTAGCGTATGCTAGAGGATCGAGGTTGGGTGCCACGTAACAAGGGAGTTTGTGGTTTGACTCCGTGGCGAAGAGGTCTACTTGGAGTCCGGGGACTTGTAGACTGATCCAATTGAATGAACTCCTGTCCAGTGTCCACTCCGATTCCAACGGAGCGGAGCGTGATAGAGCGTCTGCTACTACGTTCTTGAACTCCTGCCAGGTGAGTGGCTGACAGGTGCCATTTGTTTTTGCATGCCAGAGAAAAGATGGCTATCATGACATGGTTCAAGTGGCTTGACTTGGATCCGCCCCTGTTGATGCAGTGTACTACTACTGCACTGTCCAGAACTAATTTGAAATGAGAGTTCTTGGGCGGACGGAGTCGTTTCAGTGTGAGGAATACTGCCATGGCCTCCAGTACATTGATATGTAGCTGGCGGAATGTTAACGACCAAGTTCCTTGAACTTTTTCGTACTGGGAGTATCCTCCCCACCCTGTTATGAGGCGTCTGTGTGGATCACTAATGATGGAGGGGGAAACTGTAGAGGAATTGCTTTTGAAAGGTTCTTTGTCTCCGTCCAGGGGCGGAGACGTTTCCGTAAGATTGCTGGGATAAAGGCTAGTTTGTCCCGTGATCTGCAATTCGCTCTTGAGCGCCATACTCTGTTTATATCTTTGAGTTTGGCTCTGAGCAGAACGTCTGTGACTGATGCAAACTGGAGTGAGCCCAGGATCCTCTCCTGGCACCTCCTGGATGTTTGTTGAGTCGTTTGAGAAAATTGTTTTGTAGCTCTTGCAATTTCTTCCTTTTCAACGACGGAATTGATAGATGTTGTTGTAAGTCCCACTGAAGGCCTAACCACTGGAATCGAGATTCCGGTGTTAGTCTGGACTTGGTTTTGTTTATTTGAAAACCTAAATGTTCCAGGAATTGATCACTCTGACCGTTGCTTCTTTGCATTCTTTGGGGTTCTTTGCCCAAATAAGCCAATCGTCCAGATAAGCCACTAACATTATTCCCTGTTTCCTTAGCTCTTGCACTACTGCTTCCGCCAAAATTTGGTGAAGATCCTGGGGGCTATGTTGAGCCCGAATGGCATTACCTTGAAGGAGTAGGATCTGTTGCCTAGTTTGAAGCCTAGGAATGGACGGAAGTGTCTGGCTATGGGAACATGATAGTAGGCATCTGTAAGATCTATAGAGGTTGTGACGGCCCCCACGGGGAAGTAAGGTCCGTACCTGCGAAACGGTCAGCATCCTGAACTTGTCGCAATGAAATGAATAAGTTCAGATGGGACAAGTCTAAGATGATTCTTCGGTTTACCGAGTCTTTCTTTGGCACGCTGAACAAGCGTCCTTGAAATTTTAAATTGTTGACTCTTGAGACTACTCCTTTGAGAAGGAGGTCTTCGGTATACTCTACCAATTCCGTTGTTGGTGCTTGATAGAACTGTGGTTGGAGGAGGGCCCTCTAGCCCAACTCCAAACCTTAGTCCCTTTGTTACTATACTTTGAGCCCAAGGGCTGAACCCCCACCGCTGGCGGAAGAGGTACAGCCTCCCTCCTACCTTGGGATTCTCACTGCTGGTTTGCCGAGGGGCGGCCACCTCTTGCTCCTCGGAAACCTCTTCCCCTGTTAGCAGCCCTGCCGGATCCTCTGAATCGAGAGGCACCTCTTGCTCTACTGCCTCTCGCAAACCTATTGAAAGCCTGAAAGTTCTGGCTTTCATAGTTGGAATTGTAGGCTGGCGAGACAGCAAAGGAAGTGGAGGGTTGAGATTGCTGGGACTGAGGGGTCAGAACAAGGGATTAGGTTGTTGGACCCTTCGGAACGATGGTTCGCCCTTGTTGTGATTGCTGGGACTGCCTGAACCAACGTTTGTTGAGAAGGCTGGAAGGGAGAGAACTTCCTTGGTTTCTTCTTGTTCCTTGGGTTAGGACCAGAAAGATTCCTGCCTCCGCTTTGCTACCAGTCCCCACCTGACTTTGAGGCACTGGTTGACCTTAGAAGCCTCATGAAGGACTTCTGCTACTACTGGTGCTGGAAAAGAGGTCCGTTCCCCAAATTGAGGAAGCAATCAGTTTATTCGGTTCATGGCGGATAGTAGCTTCCGCCAGAACGTGCTTCCTACAATTTCTCCTGGCTATGAGGAAGTCGTAAAGGTCCACACTGCATGGTGTGCAGCAGACCTTTAGCCAAAACTTTAAATAACGGCTCTTGTTGGTATACAAGAGCCGTCATCTCCGCCATAGTCATGGAGGAAAGGGATCTCGCGAGCCTAGTCCGGGCGTCGTACTCCATCTGGATGAGAGAGTCCGACAACCTGGGGAGTCTCTCACTAAAGAGAGAGGTGGCACAGTCCGCCTTTAGTTTTCCTACTGAGAAAGTAGGAACTGCCCCTTCGAAGTACGTCTCGGAGCCTGGGACTAAGAGAGAGGTGGGTTCCGTCTCTCGTAGTTGAGGCAGGGGCTCGTCTTTCAGGGCGGCCTGAAAGGTTGCTTCCACTACCTTAAGGGTCAGTGGTAGCGGAGTCCCTTCCACCGGAGTAAAAATGGTGAAAGGACTCCTAAAGGCTGTGATGCGGGTGTTTTCACACCCCCATTCTTCCAGACTTCTCATTAGAGTCTGCTGTGCCTGTTCCCTCGGAAGGATCACTGTTTACCTTGGGAACCTTGTCCTCTCTCATCATCGCTGCTTCCGTTAGTCGGACGTAGCCAATGAATGGTGGTTGAAGGTCTCTGGGGTGGAACTCGAAGTCCTCACGCCTTCGAGTTCCTATGCCTTCGATTGTCAACATTCCGTTGACAAACGGGGCATACGAAGCGATCCTCCAAGGGTTGGCCGCCTTGAATTCCGGCAGTTGGCTGGAATCTGGCAATTGGAAGAGGAGAAGGTGGCACAGATAGAGGGGAACCTGCCGCAATCGAGGTTTGGATCCCGGCGATGGCATTCTCCTGAGCGGCCAGCCGTTCCGCCAGCGATTGGATCGACTGGCCGGAAGACGTAACAGAACTGGAGAGCTGGGAGAGCACCGAGCCGACCTTGTTGTCAACCAAGGCCCCTACGATCACTCCCACCTGCTCCAGAATGTTAGCCGAAAAGGATTCGGGATCAAAAAGAGGGACTTGAGCCCGATCCTTACGTGATCTATGTTTGGGGGACCTCGACGCAGAGGAAGAGGCCTCCTTGACCTAACTGATCCGGGGTGGTGAGCCGGAGTTATAGTGTCTGTCAGGATGACCGATTTCTTGGGGAGAGACTTTTTAAGTTTCTCCTCGGTCATCTTAGCCTTGGGGATCACTGAAGTAGCCTTAGGACGGACAGACCGCTGCTCTTCAGTGAAGCCCCGGAAAGAAGTGGAAGTAGAAGGATCAGTAGAAGGTGATGGAGAAAGGGAATTCAGGAAAGGGCCCTGAGAACCCACAGGAGCTGCCCCTACTACACCCTTACCTGTACCCATGGAGTCAATAGCCATGGGTTCAACGTCGAGGTTCATTGCCGCAACGTCTTCTGCAACGTCCTCTGGGAAATCCCCCTCCTGTAGGGAGATCATGACTTGAAGGTCGGCCAGCAAAGGGGCGGCCGATATCGGGTCCACCACTGATCCTTTCTTGGCCTCCTGGGAATATTAGGTCCGCCATATCCTGGGTAAGAATGTAGGGGCGGCCCTTAGAATTCCGGCCAAAACCCCCTACCCAAGCTTTGAGAGTCGACAAAGCTTTCTTCTTTTCTTCATCGAACCCTGTAAAAAAGGGTCTAGAGTTAGGGGGGAGAGGATAGGGGAGGAATGTCTGTTGTGTTGAGATTATATGAATATGTGTCTCATATGTGAAAGGTATAATATAACAACAAGTATTCCAGGTGACGAATGAATGAAGAAAGTGCTAAGAAACGTACTACTAGTGAGGCATCTCCTACTAGCAAGTAGCAGGTTTGGCAAGCTTCATGATGCCAAACGATAAAATCCTCCACTTTCACTGCACATCCTGCATGAGAACGCCATACTATATGGCCGCACAGGTCTTGGAGGATGGCACTGCACCCAATCTCCTGGCACAACATCTGTAAGTCAAAGGATACATGAGTACCAATGACAACCTCCGGTGGAATAATATGCAAACTATCCGTGGGTGCCGGAGTAGGACCAACGGATAGAGATCTACGTATGAATATTACGTAGAAAAATTACGAGGGGGGAAGAAAGTCTCTGCCTCCGCCTAAGCTCACTTGTCATATGACTAAAAATAGACTCCGTAGGGCCCGGAGTTCTCCGTATGGCCCGGAGGTAATTAATATTGAGTGAGCAATGTCAAACTTCTAACGAAGCAAGGGATAGTACGAGAGGCGGAAATAAAAACCCCCCGGAGTAACGCAAAAGATTCTAAACATTAAATAACACAAAATAAAACAAAATAAAAACCCCTTATATCAGTAAGTGCTCGTGTGAACTATCCTAAGTGGATAGGAAACCCAGTGGTTCCCTCCCCCCCTCTCTATGTTCGTAGCGGCGGATACGACACCTGCCGGACTGAACTGAGGGGGAAAGAGTAGGGAAGAATGTGGGGTAGGGGAGCCCTCCCCCTGAGCGGCCAGTTAAGGACGGAGAAGAAGGGGGGAGGGGAGGTCCCGAGCCCCCGAGGCACGTGACGAGTGAGAGTACCAGTAGGGGAGGGGAGATCCCCACCAGTCCCGTGAGTCACCCCCTCTCATGCAGACTCGGACGCTAGCTGTGAGAAACGAGTCATCACCCATCGACGTGGATGGCAATGTATGGAGGGGGGGGAATGGGGGACGGGAGGGGGACCCCGTAACCGGGTGGCTCACCGTGATAAACCGGTGGTCTTCCCAGCCAGGTGAAAGATACGATGGTGGGGAAGAACCGTCGGAACAACATCAATATCACTGATATAAATAGGATTATTTATAATAATCAATCAAATAAAATTAAAGCGATATCTTAAAGCTAGACTAACACGGGGAACACGAAGCTAAGCAAACAGAAAATTAGGTTAATCGCCGATCCGAAGAAAGGGGTATGTTAGCCTAATTTAACCTCTAGTTCAAGAAAAGGGGGGCGGGGGGCAGGCTAATCACCAATCGACAATTGGGGTATGAAAGCCTAACTTAACGGTAAAATAAATTATAACAGGGAAGCTAATCGCCATACCGAAGCATGGTGTATGTTAGCCAACCTAGTACCTATAATATTATTAAAGGTAATCAGGAACTAAGAGAAGGAAAGAGAGACATCAGAATAATTAAGATGATATGACTCTCAATCGTGACTGATAAAACTCCTAACAATGTAAGGCGTAGCTAGACTAAGGTCCGAAACGTGCGGTCGGAGCGTGCCCCGTGGAGGCCTAACTAAAAAACTAACTGCATAAAGATATAGAGACTATGTATAAGTAACCATATCTAAAGTACTGAGAAAAAGGGAAATCTCTAACGGTATGGAAGACCGAAAGAGATAACCCGTACCGCCATGCGGTCGAGGGGCATACCGGCCGATAAGGCTCCGAATATGTATAAAACACGAAGATCATCATAAAATGAGATCAGTAACCCCAAACAGTACTTAACTTAGAAGCAGAAGTTGAAGACATCTTGAAAATAAATCCAAATAAATCCAAATAGAGCGAAACACAGCACCGAAAAAATTTTAACGTTTGGTGTAACGCGCGCTATCGAAGGAATGTAGTCTCAGGCGTCAGAGGCGCTCACGGTAGTAGTAGACCGGGAGCTGTAGCACGGCTCCTCCGTAGTTCGGGGTTTTGTCGAAGGAAGAAGCTAAATGGCAAGGGACCTCTGGTAGTGATTCCACTCGCTCCTTACTATACCGACACTTCTATAAGAAGTGAGCGAGCCATTTATCTTGGCATTATATTGTTTCTTTTTTCTCTAGGATGAATAGCAATATTTATTCTTCAGAAATAGTATCAAAGGAACCATTTCACAGGCCGACACAGGTCAAGCCCAGAAATATACGTATCACCAAAGTCAGCTAGAAAACCAAACCATTTGGTGAACCAAAATTCCAAACTGCTCAACAGCTATCTTATGTCGTTGACCAGCAGAAATGAATTGAGCCTATTAGCCCTGTTGTACCTATTCTTCTCCAAAACTGGGTGGGGATTGTTACCTACACCCAAAACAAAAGTGCTGCCGCCACGAATTTCAAAATTTCAAGCTGCAGTTAAAGTAGAAACTATAGCTACGTATTTACTTGTGTAAATATCACATGTCAATCTGGTAATGAATGCACCTCTCACTAATGCTATGAAAACAGCTTAGAAATATGGATACAAAATATGTACAAATAAAAAATACGAACATAATTACTTTTCGATATGAAGAAATCAATTAGAATGTATTTTTTGCACAGAGTTCAAGCAAAAATACTATTGACCTGACCATCTCCAAAACAATAACAAACTAAACTAGTTAGTAGTAAACACCAAACCTGACTGACTGCCACCAAAATAATACAAAGATGAAAAATACCTAATAACCCTGTGAACCAATACAAATGTACTATAATATAAAAGTTTAATTATTTACAATTGTAGGTCTTATTAATTCTACATAGATAAAAAGCAATAATTTTATGAGAATAAAGGAATAACAATCAATATAGGCAATGCTGAGGAGGAGACAAACAATCCAAACTCTGTTGTGAACAGAGCTAGAGATGCAGGTAAAGTGACATTGGTAACTAGTACCTGAACTCCCTGTGGTTAACACACACACATACACACACTGCTATTATCACTTTTCTTTAGTCTGTTAGACATGAAAATGCAGTGTCTGGGGACATTTGAAAACCATGAATGTTGGCATACAAGTGACTGGGTTTGAATTCAAATAAAGTAGGTATTGTGGCTGCTACAACTGGCTATGTGAAGACATTACAGAAATTAAAACATAATGCCTATGACTTTTAAGAATCTGCCTTCATATTTACATTAATTGTTTCAATATTATTTTATCCAACAGTTAATATTTATCTGAAATAAAATGCCATCGCCAGAGTGATTTTAATTTCACAATTATGATGCCCACTTATCAGGCTTTACTTAAATTACTGATATTTTCAGTTTGCCTCAAAAGTTCCTCAAGCAATCAGGAAGTGATGTAAGAATAAGAAAATCACAAATCACTGATGAACTGCATAAAACATTGATTTTAAATAGTTGTCAGTTTTTTGTGCTGTGCTAACATCCTAGCCTAAAGTGCTAAGGATAATATTTACAATACAGATAATGACAGAAATGCTCCAACACATGAACATTAAACTAGTGAACAATACTGATCATGAGAAAGTATGCCACACAGAACATTTAAGAAAATATTGAAGAAAACATCCTAAGAAAAATGTGCCTCATACAACATGATATCAACAGTACTTCTTATTACTGGCATATTGTGTGTAGTGAAAAGAAAAAAACACCATAACAAATAACACGTAAGTAACATCTATTTTAGAACAATTTCAAACCCTAACAGACAACAAAGAATCACTTACCTTCCGAGCCCTGAGGCATGAATGTTGTAACAACAATGGCGAATGAATTGTTTACAATGTTACGACTTTTCTGACTTTGATGGAAGTCAACTTCTAAACTATTTGAAAGTGTATAAAACACATTTGCACTAGTGCCAACTTCGGAAAATCTGAGGACAAAATTTTAATTAAAGTACTTTATCTATCATATTGTGCAAATATACTACTGTATATATGTGTGATCTTTTAAAAACAAATTTTTCAAAACAAACCTACAATTTACTTGAGCAGTTTGGGGTTTTTATGTATCCTAGATGCTTCAAAGATCATCTGCTGGTTGGACAGCTGCACCATATCAGTGACCCAAGGATCATGGCTTCCATGCAGATAAGAACCTCACTTCTCTGGTAGTTTAGGTTCGTGACTTAAAGGACAGATATCATTAGCTGTCTGGTTAAAAGAACTGCACATGTGCTCCATGGAGAATTAGGTTACAGGAAAGTAGGGTCATAATTTTTTGCAGTCTGGACTATAACAGTGAGACATCAGCAGTGTTAGGAAGTGGGGTATTGATGTAATGGATGGGTTTGTACAGCAATGAAAAAATGTTCTAAAAAATTACACCTGTTTCTCAACATCCTGCTTTAAATGCTATTTGGGTGGGAAGATCAAGCTGCCTATGGAAAAAACCAAAGAATTAGCTAACTGGAATGGGACCTTCTTAGAGCTCTTGAGATAGATCAGCAACAGAATCTAAATCTCTAAATGAAACTTAAAGTCAAATCTGTAATGCCAAAATGACATACAATTAAAAAGTTGTAACTTCAAGTATAAATCCATGGAGCAAGCACTCTTGGAAAAAAGCATGGTAATTGGTTGAACTAATCACAATATAGAAGAAAATATAACACCTGCTGATCATGTCCTGAATGACACACGACTAAACAATAAAACTACCTGCCCTTGTTAAAGAATGTAGTTTTATTTAGGAATCAATAATGTACTACAGGTAAAGATGGGTCAAGCCTGTCAAGTATGAGTCTTTCACCTACTCAGAAAGCTATCTTGCACCTCCACAAGACCATGAGAAAGAGCTAAAATCGCAACTTCACATAGCCAGTGCAAAAAGGCTCATACAGCCATATACGGCTGTCCAAACTAAGTTAAACCTCAAAGGGTTTAACCGATATCTAACAGAATTTACTACAAATATGGAAACCATATGAAGAACTACAGAGGTATCCTTCATTAAACATTTAATACTTGGATGTTCACATAATCAGAAAGAGTTCTGATTATGTGGACATCCAAGCATTAAATGTTTAATGAAGGACACCTCTGTAGCTCATATGGTTTCCATATTTACAATAAATTCTATTAGATATCTATGTTAACTAAAGCCCTTTGAGGTTTAACTTAGTTTGGACAGCCGTATATGGCTGTAAGATGCTTTTTGCATTGGCTATGTGAAATTTTAATTTGAATTGCCACACCCTTCAGACTAATTTTCTATAAACCGATTTGTTTAGTTAGCTCAAGTCACTGTTTTATATGGCTTTAGGTTAATGCTAGACTAATGAATGTTCATTAAACTAGGTCACTGCCTATTATGTATAGGCTTATTTAAAACTTTTAGGGATATAAACCTTGCTGTTTTTATAGGTTACTGGTAAGATATTCCCTTAGAAAGGAGGTTCCTACTTAATCTAATCCTAGGCAATTTGGGCTAAACTACCACCTAGTAAACCAAATAGGATGTTTCCTAAATTGATCTCTCTTAGCCTAGTATAGGGTAATGCCTACTGCAGCTTATCCTAGATCATTCATAAGGTGAGGGCTGCATAAAAAACAGAATCTTACTCATATGTAAACTCATAATTAGGCTAACAGTTTGGTCTGATCCAGGTTGTTTATATCTAGCCCTAGGTTATTTGGTCTACTATAAAAAACAGTAACTTTCTAATGTGAAACTTTATAGTTAGGCTATCACCTAGTATAGGTTTTTATCTAATCCCGATCAATTAATTTATTTTAAAAAGTATGGGATTACTAAATTGTAATTTGTTGCCTTCATGATAGGCTACTACTTCACAGCCCATTTGGTTACTGTTTTTGGTCTACTATATAAAATAGTAACTTACTACTAATGAGAAACTTTAGTTAGGCTACCACCTAGTAGTATAGGTTATTGTATAATCCTGATTAATTAATTCACCTTTAATGGTATGGGGTTAATCAGATATAATTTGTAGCCTTCAAGTTAGTCTTCTACCTTATAGTATATCGGTTTACTGTTTTTCGTCTACTATATAAAAACGGTAACTTACTAATGTGAAACTTTGTAGTTAGGCTAGCCTATCACCTAGCCTAGGCTATTGTCTACAGGTTATATACAAGGAGAAATATCTGTAGCCTTTTATCTAATCCTAAGGTCTTTAGTGAAAACTTAATTCAGGTTTTTACCTAATCCAGGTTATCTTTGTTCACCCTTAAGGATACATAATCCTACGTTTTAGGATACAGTCAATTTCTACTACAGTCTAGCTAACTTATTCTCACTGACTTTATGTAGATTGTAGGCTACTGCCAACATTGAAATCTGAAAGATTTATCTATATTACTAATAATAATAATTGAGGAACATTTTTTCAGATAAAACTTCTAAACAGAATGATAAGATTCTTCACAACAATTTGTGCTTCTACAAATAGCTAACAATCATACAATCATAAATCTTAACCCTTAAACGCCAACTGGACGTATTTTACGTCGACATTTTTTGTCTCTCGGGTGCCGACTGGACGTATTTTACGTCGAAATACAAAAGTTTTTTTAAAAATTCGCGGAAAAAAACATTTAGGCCTACCAGCCGAAAACTCTTGAATCACACGCCTTGGGGGATGCTGGGAGTTCACAGATCAAGGTGTTGTTTTGTTTACAATAGTTACGCAGGCGCGCAAGCGCGAATTTCTTTCTTGCCGCACTAAAAAGTATCTGTGACACATCTCGGAAATTATTTCGTCACTTTGACATAATTTTTTTACCATTTTAAATTAGCCGTTACATGGAGTATTATATATGAAAATGTGCGCATTTTTATGTAGAATACAATAAAAAAAATACTCATGATTGTAGCTTTTATCAGTTTTGAGATATTTTCATATAAATAACGATGCGCCAAAATTTCAACCTTCGGTCAACTTTGACTCTACCGAAATGGTCAAAAAACGCAATTGTAAGCTAAAACTCTTATATTTTAGTAATATTCAATCATTTACCTTAATTTTGCAACTAATTGGAAGTCTCTAGCACAATATTTCGATTTATGGTGAATTTATGAAAAAACTTTTTCCTTATGTCCGCGCGGTAACTCTTCCGAAAAAAATCATACATGCGATTGTGGTAATGTTTGCACCATTTTAAATTAGCTGTTACATAAAGTTTTATATATGAAAATGTGCGCAATTTCATGCACAATACAACTAAAGACAACCCATGGTTGTAGCTTTTATCAATTTTTAAATATTTTCATATAAAAAATGATAAGTGACAAATTTTCAACCTTCGGTCAACTTTGACTCTACCAAAATGGTAAAAAACGCAATTGTAAGCTAAAACTCTTATATTCTAGTAATATTCAAGCATTTACCTTAATTTTGCAACAAATTGGAAGTCTCTCGCACAATATTTCGATTTATGGTGAATTTATGAAAAAAATAACATTTTCTTTACGTCCGCGCGGTAACTCTTCCGAAAAAATCATACGTGCGATTGTGGTAATGTTTGCACCATTTTAAATTAGCCGTTACATAAAGTTTTATATATGAAAATGTGCACAATTTCATGTATAATACAACAAAAAATATTTGAAGGTTGTAGCTTTTCTCATTTTTGAAATATTTGCATATAAATCACGATAAATAAAAAAAAAACCATGTTCGGTCAAATTTGACTCTACCGAAATGGTCAAAAAACGCAATTGTAAGCTAAAACTCTTACAGTCTAGTAATACTCAGTCATTTATCTTCATCGTGAAACAAATTAGAAGTCTCTAGCACAATATTTAAATTTATGGTGAATTTTTCAAAATAACTTTCCTTCCCTCCGCGCGCGGATTCTCCGCCACAAATCTCCGAAATGCGTAGGTCCCATTCTCGGAATATTTGCTCCATTTCATATTAGGCATTTCATAGAGTTTTATATATGAAAATGTGCGCAATTTCATGTAGAATAAAACAAAAAATATTTGAAGGTTGTAGCTTTTCTTATTTCCAAAATAATTGCATATAAATAATATATATAAAAAAAATTCGACATTCGGTCAACTTTAACTCGTCAGATATGGTCGAAAAATGATATTGTCATGTTACAATAAAGTTTTATACATACTTACCTGACAGATATATACTTAGCTATAGACTCCGTCGTCTCCGACAGAATTTCAAATTTCGCGGCACACGCTACAGGTAGGTCAGGTGATCTACCGCCCTGCCCTGGGTGGCAGGACTAGGAACCATCCCCGTTTTCTAATCAGAATTCTTCTCTTCCACCTGTCTCCTGCGGGGAGCTGGGCGGGTGGGCCATTAATCGTATATATCTGTCAGGTAAGTATGTATAAAACTTTATTGTAACATGACAATATCATTTTTATACATTCAACTTCCCTGCCAGATATATACTTAGCTGATTAGCACCCATTGGTGGTGGGTAAGAGACAGCTAACAACTGAAATAGACAGGTAAACAACATATGTTGTAGGTATTAATAAACCTTGGTTCCTACCTTATTAGGCTGAAGACTTCGCGGCTACTGCCTTGGAGTCTGCGTTAGCCTCAAGAGCCTCAGCGAGATATTGATCTATGGCTAGAGTTCTTGTGGGTCTGCCAATGGGGTCTTATCCACTTACTCGGCAGAGCCTAAAGGCCTTTGTCATTGGGTGCTATTCCACTAACATGACAATACACCTTGTTCAAGGAGCACAAAACCGATCCCGATCACCTGATCCTAACATCCATGTTAGTTCTAAGATTGTAAGGAGTTATCCCCGAACTCCTTACAAACAACCAAAAACTCGAAACATAATTACACTTTCATTACAAAATATACAAAAAAAAATTTTGTACTGCCCCTACTAGTCATACATACCCTTGATCCCCTACCAGCAATGACACTCTGCTCCCGTGCGACAGTAGTGAGCTTGCTAATAGAAAACCAAGCACATATCTGACAAGAGTTTATGTTACGATAAAAACACAAAATTAAGGATCAGTCTTTGCTCCAAGACCCAGTACTGTATCTGCTGATACAAAAGGACCTAGCGAGAAGCACTTCTCATAGGTCACTCTCACATCCTTCAGATAATGAGATGCACAACACTGAATTGCACCTCCAATATGTAGTCTCAATGATATTCTTTAGAGACATATTCTTTTGGAACGCCAAGGACGTTGCTACTGCCCTCACTTCATGAGTCTTGACCTTTAGAAGACCGAAGGATTCCTCCGAGCAGTTCTTGTGAGCGTCCGTAATAACGCTTCTCACAAAGAAAGCCAAGGCGTTCTTGGACATGAGTCTTTTGGGGTTCTTCACCGCACACCAAAGACCTTGTTGACAAGCTCCCATCTGTCTCTTCCTCTCTAAATAGTATTTAAGAGCTCTCACTGACAGAGAGATCTCTCTATCTCTCTGCCTACCAGGTTAGATAGGCCTTTTACCTCAAAACTTCTGGGCCAAGGTTTGACGGGTTTTCGTTCTTTGCCAGAAACATTGTCTGGAAAGAACAGATGGCAGCATCTCCTTTGAACCCCACCGTGGAATCCAGAGCGTGTAATTCGCTCGTCCTCTTGGCTGTAGCGAGAGCCACCAGGAACAAGCATTTCCTAGTGACGTCGCGGAAGGACGCCAGATGTAAAGGCTCGAATTTATCCGATGAAAGGAATTTCAGGACCACGTCTAGATTCCAACTAGGTGTTCTAGAGTAGCTGCTTTCGAAGTCTCAAAAGATCTAATTAGATCGTGTAGATCTTTGTCGTTAGCAATGTCCAGGCCTCGATTCCTGAATACTGAAGACAGCATGCTTCTGTATCCTTTTATTGTCGAGACAGATAGGTGTGATTCCTCTCTCAGAAAGAGGAGGAAATCGGCAATATTCACTATAGAGGTACTGGAAGGAGGACAGCTTCTGACCCTTACACCACCTCCTAAAGACTTCCCACTTTGACTGGTATACTCTTCTCGTCGAAGCTCTGCGGGCTCTAGCGATAGAGCCCGCAGCCTTGCGAGAAAAGCCTCTCGCTCTGACAAGTCTTTCGATAGTCGAAAGGCAGTCAGAGCGAGACCTGGGAGGTTGTGATGAAACCTCTCGAAGTGGGGTTGTCTGAGTAGATCGTGTCTGTTTGGAAGCGATTTGGGGAAGTCCACTATCCACTCCAGTACCTCCGTGAACCATTCCTGGGCTGGCCAAAATGGGGCTATGAGTGTCAACTTCGTGCTCTTCGAAGCTACGAACTTCCTGAGCACTTCCCCCAGGATTTTGAACGGGGGAAAGGCGTATGCGTCCACACCCGACCAATCCATGATAAACGCGTCTATTGCGAAGGCTCTCGGATCTTCCACTAGAGAGCAAAAGATCTCTATTCTTTTGGAGAGGAACGTCGCAAACAGGTCTATGTGAGGTCTCCCCCACAGGGGACCCAAAAAGACTTTCGAACACACTTCTTCCGTGGTAGAAGTCCATTCTGTGGGAAGGACCTGATTTCTCCTGCTCAGTCTGTCCGCTCTCACATTCTTGATCCCTTGAACAAACTTGTGAGGAGAGATATGCCTCTTTCTTCCGTCCAGGTTAACAGGTTTCTTGTCAACTGATAGAGGGAGAAAGAGTGCGTGCCTCCTTGCTTGCGTATGTAAGCCAGAGCCGTGGTGTTGTCCGAGTTTATCTGTATCACCCCGTCTCTGACTATCTCTTCGAAGAACTTTAAGGCTAGGTGTATGGCCACAAGTTCCTTGCAATTGATGTGCCAGGACACCTGTTCCTTTGTCCAGGTGCCTGACACCTCCCTTGCTCCTAGCGTCGCTCCCCATCCCGACTCCGAAGCGTCGGTAAATAACACTTGGTCTGGGTTCTGCAGAGCAAGCGATACGCCTTCGTTCTTTTGAAGTGGAGGATCCACCACTTCAGATGATCTTTTACATCTTGTGGAAGTTGGAAGATGTCCGAGAGTTGACCCGTCTTCCAACTCCACACCTCTTTGAGGAAAAACTGAAGAGGGCGAAGGTGAAGTCTCCCTAGCGAGAAGAACTTTTCCAATGAAGACAGGGTCCCTAAAAGGCTCAGGTAATCCCTCGCTGAGCTGTTCTTTCTCTCTAAGAAGCTCGAGATTCTCGACGAAGCTCGAGATTCTCGACAAACCTCGAGCGATTCTTTCTCGCGAAGGATATACCCGAAAACCCCGAGAATCCATCTGAATCCCCAGATAGACCAAGTTCTGGCTGGGGATCAGTTGTGACTTCTCGAGGTTGACGAGCAACCCTAGCGAGTCTATCATGTTCCTTGTTACTTCTAAGTCCTCCAAGCACTGAATCTTCGACTTGGCCCTGATCAGCCAGTCGTCCAAGTAGAGGGAGATGTTTATCCCCTCTAGGTGAAGCCATCTTGCTACATTCGCCATCAGGTTGGTGAATACTTGTGGGGCTGTAGACAGACCGAAGCACAGAGCCCTGAACTGAAAGATCTTGTCTCCTATTACAAAGCGAAGATATTTCTTTGACAAATGGTGAATGGGAACGTGGAAATATGCGTCTTGCAGGTCCAGAGAGACCATCCAATCTCCTGGACGAAGAGCCGACATTACAGAGGCGGACGTTTCCATGCGAAACTTCTTTTTCTGTACGAAGCGATTCAGAGCGCTTACGTCCAGAACTGGCCTCCACCCCCCGATGCCTTTGGTACTAGAAAAAGGCGATTGTAAAATCCCGGGGAGTGTGGATCCTGCACAAGTTCGATGGCCTCTTTTTCCCACATTTGCTCCACCATTTGAAGGAGAGTCTTTCTCATTAACGGGTCTCTGTACCTCGCTGACAGTTCCCGAGGCGTAGATGTTAGGGGCGGGCTGTCGTCGAAGGGGATTACATATCCCTTCTTCAGGACCGACACTGACCAAGGGTCGGCTCCCCTTTTTGCCCATACTCCTGCAAAGTTCAGGAGTCTGGCGCCCACTGGTGCTTGGAGGAGCAACAAGTCACTTTGATTTCTTGAAGGGTCTAAATGAAATAAGACCTTCCTCTCTTTTCAGAGCTCTTCTTTCTGGCAGGGGGACGAGCCGCTGCACCTCCACGAAAGGGCTGCTGAGGAGGACGAGATTCCTTCTTAACCGTCGACACTACAGGGCGTCCTTTCTTGGACGTTTGCAGTTAGTAGGTCTTGTGTCGCCTTCTCAGTTAGCGAGCGAGATATATCCTTCACTAACCTGAGAAGGAAACAGATGATCTGATAGAGGAGCGAACAGTAAGGCAGTCCTCTGGCTCGGAGAACCCCCTTTCGAAATAGGGATCCATAAACTGATCTCTTTTTCAGGAGACCAGCACCAAAAAAGGGAAGCCACTTCAACCCGAACGTCCTGTACTGCCTTGTCCATGCAGGACAGGACGCTATGGAGAATTTCTGGGTTTTCAGAAACTCCGGATCCTTAGATTTGTTGGCCAGAACTCCGAGTGACCAATCCAGAAAATTGAACACCTCTAAAGTGACAAAAAGTCCCTTTAGAAAGTGGTTCACACTGAAGTGCTCCACGTCGCTCTGACCGATCCTAAGGAGTGACGTCTAGAGGCCTCCACTAAATTGGAAAAGTCGGCATCTGCAGAGGCAGGTAGAGAAAGACCCATAGTCTCTCCTGTCCCATACCAAATACCTCTCTTCCGTGCAATCTGGAAGGAGGCATGCAGAATACCGTCTTTCCTAACTCCTTCTTCTTGTCCATCCAAGAATCTAAAGAATGGAGTGCCTTCTTCATAGATATCGCAGGCTTCATTTTTAAAAAGGCCGACGATTTTGCCGTAGCTGAGCTCGAAAAGAGCGAACGAGGAGAAGGAGGAGCCGCCGGACTAAGAGAATCTCCAAACTCTTGAAGTAGTAATGAGGCTAAGACTTTATAACTAGAAAGTCCCTCATTAGCAGGAGTTCGTCATCAGACAACTCGTCTAACCCTCGATCAGACGGAGAAAGTTCACGTTTGGAGGGAGGAGTCCTTCCAAGACCTCCTATGTTCTGAAGGAGAGGAGCTCCTATTTGGAGAAGAGTCATAACCTCCAGGAACGAGTCCCCGACTCTTGCCTCCTGGCTCTTGACTCTTGCCTCCTGACTCCTGCCTCCTGGCTCCTGACTCCTGCCTCCTGACTCCTGACTCCTGCCTCCTGACTCCGGACTCCTGCCTCCTGACTCCGGATTCTGGCTCCTGCTCCGAACTCTGCAGCTTGGCTCCTGGCTCCTGCCTCTGGCTCCTGCCTCCTGCCTCTTGGGCCCTCCTGGCTCTTGCCTCCTGGCTCCTGCCTCTTGCCTGGATGCCTCTACACTCCTGGCTCTGGGCTCCTGCCTCTTGGTTGACACCTCACTCCTGGCTCTTGGCTCCTGCCTCCTGGGTGACTCCTCACTCCTGGCCGGTGCCAGACGTCTGATCGTTTCATCCAGGTTCGTACCGGAAACCTCACCTCGAGTAGGAGTATCGATCCTGGAGGTAGATACCTCCATACGTCTGGAGGATCTTTTAATAGGAAGGGAAGTGTCTTTCCTTCTAGGAGGCTCCTTTGACAGGACTCCTACAAACGACGAAATCTGTTCCTGCATCGCCATCATGAACCTCTTTGTAGCCTCCTCTTTATCCTCTTCGGGAGGAGGGGAAGGAGGAGGGGAGGAGTCCATAGCCTCCACCTCCTGCCTCCTTCTCACTCTAGTTGAAAGAATGGCTCTTCTTGCCTTCTTCACTCCCGATGGAGACTCCTCAGGGAAGTTTTCAGGGCTCGAGTCAATATTCGGAGCCTTCCAACTCCTCTTGAGAGGCCGAGATCGATCTGAATCTCTCCAATCACGTCTCGGTGATGAAGATCCCGACGACGAGAAACACTCACGTAGGACGCTTTTACAATAGCGGTCCTTGGCAGTCTGGGGTGTCACAGAAACCGCCGAAGGGACACCTGATCGGTGGGGATTCTCCACAACCTCTTTCGGCTTTCGACCATTCCTCTCCTCTTGGGCATGTGAGCTTGGAAGAGGTCTAGACCTAGGAGCGTTGCTGAGCCGACCAGATGCCCCCTCCACTACACTGGGGACACTCATATCTCACTGTCCACTGAAAAATCACTAGCCTTACCTTGTATGGCAGCCATTTTGTTTTCCATCAACTTGAAGGCTGCTTTTAGATCCGCAAGTTCTTTTGCTGGATCTACAGGTTCTGCAATAGGAGAAGGGGCTGCAATGGAAGGAGAGAATAGCAATACTTACCCTTGGGGAAGATCCCAAGCTTGGAATTAGTTCAGATCTAGAACTACTTAAACTTCTATGAGAAGCCTTCCTCACTCTTTCTCTTTCTAACTTTTTTAAATAATTAGTTAGATTCTTCCATTCGTTCTCACTCAAGTTCTCACATTCCTTACAAGTATTAGTAAAAGAACATTCATACTCCCTGCACCTCTTGCATACCGTGTGAGGGTCTACCGAAGCTTTCGGCAACCTCACCTTACAGCCTACATTCACACAATGTCTCACAACCATACCAGAGTCAGACATTATTAAAGAAAATTCCAAAATCAAGTCCACAAAACAGTCCACAAAAGCGTATGCCAATCCAACAATCCAGATACGTCACCAAAAGTCGGTCAAGAAGATCAATTGCCGGTGAAAAAAGAAAAACCAATCGAGAGGAACCAACAAACAATGTTGATGGTCCGGGCGACAGAAGAATTCTGATTAGAAAACGGGGATGGTTCCTAGTCCTGCCACCCAGGGCAGGGCGGTAGATCACCTGACCTACCTGTAGCGTGTGCCGCGAAATTTGAAATTCTGTCGGAGACGACGGAGTCTATAGCTAAGTATATATCTGGCAGGGAAGTTGAATGTATAAAACTGCATTTTTAAGCTAATATTCTTACAGTATAGTATTATTCAATCATTTTTCTTCATTTTGAAAGAAATTGGAAGTCTCTAGGACAATTTTTAGATTTATGGGGAATTTTTGAAAAAAATATTTGTTTACGTCCGCGCGTTACGAATTCATGCATCATTTTGTGATAATATTTTCTCTGTGTTGATTTTATCGTTTTACAATGTGTTATATACCAAAATGATTGCAATTTAGTGTACATTACAACGAAAAAAAAGGAACTTGTTACCTTTAAACATTTTGCGCACAGCGTGATTTGAATACAATTATATATGAAATTTCGTTTTTGCGCTATCATATATTGCATTATTTATATATGATAATGATAATTTTTTCCATTTCTGATGGTTGCATACTAAACTTCAGGCAATGACAAAAAAAGGAGCCAAAAATGAACTCTTAATCTTGAAAACTAAGCGCGCTGTGATTTTTTGAAAAATGATATTGTTATGTTACAATAAAGTTTCATACATACTTACCTGGCAGATATATACATAGCTAAGACTCCGTCGTCCCCGACAGAAATTCAAATTTCGCGCCACTCGCTACAGGTAGGTCAGGTGATCTACCGGCCTGCCCTGGGCGGCAGGACTAGGAACCATCCCCGTTTTCTATCAGATTTTCTCTCTTCCACCTGTCTCCTGCGGGGAGGCTGGGTGGGCCTTTAATTGTATATATCTGCCAGGTAAGTATGTATGAAACTTTATTGTAACATAACAATATCATTTTCATACAATCAACTTACCTGTCAGATATATACATAGCTGATTGGCACCCTTCGGTGGAGGGTAAGAGACAGCTACTATATGGAATAGACAGGTAAACAACATATGTTGTAGGTATAAATAAAACCTTGGTTCCTACCTGATAGGTGGTAGACTTCGTGGGTGTTTGCCCAGTAGTCTGCATCACCTCAAGAAACTTTAGCGAGATATAATGATCTATGGCCAAGAGTTCTTGTGGGTCTGCCGATGGGGTCTTACCCACTTACTCGGCAGAGCCTAAAAGGACTTTGTCAATGGGTGCTGATCCACTTATATGACAATACACCTTATGAAGGAGCACACAACCAATCCCGACCACCTGATCCTAACCATATGTTAGAATTAAGGATTGTTACGAGTTATCCCCGAACTCGTCACAACAACCGTAACTCGAAACCACTACGCACACATACATAATTTTCAAAAAAAATTATACTCAACTAATTGGATATGACAAGAATTCTCTTACTGAACAACATAGACGGCCGCCCGTGCTAGCCTAAGTCCTCCATTGTTCGAAGAGACTCTCGACCATATCCAAAAAGAAGAAAAGTATATACATTTAAGGATTGGTGTCGGCTCTCCCGTACCCAGAATCGTATCCGCCGATACGAAAAGGACTAGAGAAAAACACTTCTCATATGTCACACGCACGTCTTTCAAGTAAGGAGATGCAAATACTGAGTTGCATCTCCAAAATGTCGTATCTATGATGTTTTTAAGCGACATATTCTTATGAAACGAGAGAGACGTCGCTATAGCTCTCACTTCATGAGCTTTTACTCTTAACAGTTGTAACTGTTCGTCAGGACAGGCCTTATGAGCGTCTGTAATGACGTTTCTTACAAAGAATGCCAGCGCATTCTTGGACATCAGTCTTGTGGGGTCTTTTACCGCGCACCAAAGACCTTGTCTAGAGCCTCCCATTTGATGCTTTCTCTGAATGTAGAACTTCAGAGCTCTAACAGGGCATAGAGACCTCTCTGCTTCTCTGCCTACGAGACTCGACATGCCTTTGACTTCGAATGACTTAGGCCAGGGATTCGTAGGATTCTCGTTTTTCGCTAAAAACAGGGTCTTAAACGAGCAAATCGCTGAGTCTCCCTTGAATCCTACTTTATCCTGCAGAGCATGCACTTCACTAATTCTCTTTGCCGTAGCTAAAGATGAAATAGGAAATAGGCATTTTCGGGGTAACGTCCCTCCTAAACGATGCCCGATGAGGAGGTTCGAATCTTTCCCGATGACAGATACTTTAGGACTACGTCTAGGTTCCAGTTCGGAGGTACTGGTTCCTTAGACTTTGAAGTCTCAAAAGACCTTATGAGATCGTGGAGATCTTTATTATCTGCCAGATCTAAACCTCTGTTCCTGAATACAGCCGAGAGCATACTTCTGTATCCCTTTATTGTGGATACGGCTAGATGAGATTTTTCTCTCAGGAATAGCAGGAAATCAGCAATTTCCGCTATAGAGTAGTGGAGGAGGACAACTTCTTGGATCTACACCACCTTCTAAATACCTCCCACTTTGATTGGTAATACTTTTCGTAGTGGAGGGGTTCTGCGTGCTCTCGCGATCGCGCTTGCCACTTCGCGAGAAAAGCCTCTCGCTCTGACAAGTCTTTCGATAGTCGAAAGGCAGTCAGAGCGAGAGCGGGGAGGTTTTGGTGGTGGACCCTCTTGAAGTGTGGTTGTCTGAGAAGATCCATCCTTCTTGGTAGGGATCTTGGAAAATCTACGATCCACTCTACCACCTCCGTGAACCATTCCTGGGCCGGCCAAAAGGGGGCTATTAACGTCATCCTCGTCTCTTTTGACGCCACAAACTTTCTCATTACTAAACCCCAGGATTTTGAATGGGGGAAAAGCATATACGTCTACTCGAGACCAATTTAGCAGGAAGGCGTCTACCATAAGAGCTCTTGGATCTTCCACGACGAGCAAAAAACTGGGAGCCTTTTTGAAATGAATGTTGCGAAGAGATCCACATGAGGAGTTCCCCACAGAGACCAGAGATCGAGACACACTTCCTCGTGTAGTGTCCATTCTGTATGAAGGACCTGGTTCCTCCTGCTGAGCCTTGTCCGCCCTCACATTCCTACTCCCTGTACGAACCTTGTCAGCAGGGAGATGTTCCTGTGAGACGTCCCAAGTAATTAGGGTCCTATCGTGAGCTCGTAAAGGAACGAGGAGTGCGTCCCTCCCTGTTTCCGAATGTAGGCAAGTGCGGTGGTGTTGTCCACGTTTACTTGCACTACCTTGTTTTGACACCAGAGGTTCTAGGCTCTTCAAGGCCAGATGTACGGCGAAGAGCTCTTTGCAGTTTATGTGCCAAGACACCTGTGCTGGTTCCCAGGTGCCTGACACTTCCTCTGAGCCTAATGTCGCTCCTCAACCTCTCTCCGACGCGTCGGAGAACAACACTAGGTCTGGGTTCTGTGTTCTTAGAGAGATCCCTTTGTTCTCTTCCAGAGGGAGGCAACCACCACTGTAGGTGTGACTTTATCTCCACTGGAATGGGAAAAACGTCCGACAGTTGTCCGGTTTTCCAGCTCCAAGACCTCTTGAGGAAGAATTGAAGCGGACGTATATGAAGTCTTCCTAGAGGGAAGAATTGTTCTAGCGAGGAAAGCGTCCCCAGAGGCTCAACCAATTCCCTCGCCGACGTTTGTTGCTTCTCTAAGAAGAGAGAGACTATCCGCAAACCTTTTGCAATTCTCTCTTGCGAAGGAAAAACTCGAAAACCCCGAGAATCCATCCGAATCCCCAGATAGACTAGGTCTTGTCTGGGGGTCAGCTGAGACTTCTCGAGGTTCACAAGCAATCCCAACGCTTTGATTAAATCCAGAGTTAACTTTAGGTCTCAAAGCACTGTCTCTCCGATCTGGCCCTGATGAGCAGTCGTCCAGATACATAGAGACATTCACTCCTTTGAGGTGAAGAAACCTCGCCACATTCTTCATCAGGCTTGTGAAGACCTGAGGAGCTGTGGAAAGGCCGAAACACAAGGCTCTGAACTGAAAGATCCTTCCCCCCGTCATGAAACGGAAGGTACTTCTTCGATGAAGGGTGGATCGGGACGTGAAAGTATGGCGTCCTGGAGATCTAAAGACACCATCCAATCTCCCTGTCGTAATGACGCCATGACTGAAGCAGAAGTCTCCATGGAGAACTTCTCCTTCTGAACAAATTTGTTCAGAGAGCTGATGTCCAGTACTAGTCTCCAGCCCCGTCCCGAGGCTTTCGCCACCAGAAAAAGGCGATTGTAAAACCCCGGGGAGTGTGATCCCGTACCAATTCTATCGCTCTCTGTCCCAATTTCGTCTTCACCATCGATCGAAGAGTATCCCTCAGCACAGGATCCTTGTATTTGGCTGATAGTTCCCTGGTATTGACGTTAGGGGAGGAGTGTTCAGGAAAGGGATACGATATCCCCTCCTTAAGATCGCCAAAGATGACGCGTCTGCATTTATCAGTGTCCAGGCTTCCACAAATCCCAGGAGCCTGGCACCTACTGGTGCTTGGAGGAGAGAAATCTTCATTTTCCCTTTCTTAAAGGGACGAAAAGCAGATCTACCTCTCTTCTCTGGAGCCTTCCTCCTTGTGGAAGGTCTGGAGGTCGGACCACCTCGAAAGGGCTGCACCGTTGTACTGGGTCCTTTCTTGTCCGATGCAGCATAACAGGTTCTTCTTTCTTGCTGAACTGCGTCAGCAGATCTGAGTTGCCTTTCCAGTTAAAGAATGCGGCAATGTCCTTTACTAACTGAGAAGGGAACAAAAAGTCAGATAGAGGCGCATATAGAAGTGTCTGCTCTCTGAGCATGTGAGACTGCCTTTGTTAAGAAGGCGCCATATACAGTCCTTTTCTTTAAAAGACCTGCCCCAAACAAAGAAAGAGGAGATTTCAAAAGATCCATCCTGTACCGCCTTGTCAATACAAGACAATATGCATAACAGGGCTTCAGGTTCGATTCCTTCCGAATCATGGGCTTTCTTGGACATCACCCCAAGGAACCAATCTAAGAGTTAAAAACTTCCAATACCCAAAAGAGTCCCTTGAGGAGATGATCCAGTTCAGAAATTCCCCACGTAATCCGTGCAGAATTGAGACTTTGACGCCGTGAAGCGTCAACCAAAGTCGAAAAAATCTGTTTCGGTTGTAGAAGGGAGAGCAATACCCATATTCTCTCCCGTCTGATACCAAATGCCTCTTTTCCCAGCTAATCTTGCTGGAGGCATGCAGAAGACTGGTCCTCACTAAGTCTTTCTTAGACGCATTCATCCATGAGTCTAAGGAATGTAATGCTCTCTTCATCGATATGGTGGGTTTCATTTTTAGAAAAGACGAAGGCTTCTTCGTCTTAGCACTGGAAAAGAGCGAGCGCGGAGAAGGAGGAGCGGCAGGAGTCAACTCGTCTCCGTACTCCTCAAGAAGTAGGGTAGTCAACACCTTATAGTTTAGACAGACCTTCTCTTCCACTATATTCGTCATCCGAGTTTTCCTCTAACTCGGGATCTACATGCGTCTCCGCTCTCCTTTCCGAACGTTCTTCTTCTTGAGAGACAAACTCCTAATAGGAGAGGGGCTAAGGAATGATAATCCTTCCTCTTTCCCGCTCTAATAGTCTTGGAAGGCGTCATAAGCTTCGGCTTCTCTAGAATTTAGAAGACGCTTCACGCTTACATGACGCTTCCCGTTCGCCAAGCGTCATGGATGACGTCTTTTTGCTGACGTCTCGATGACGCTTCGCGCTTGGAAGACGCTCCGCTCTCCAAAGGCGTCCTACTTGGCGTCATAATATTTGGACGGAGCGTCATGTCTATGCTCCGTTTCCAATGACGCTTCGCGTCTAAAAGACGTCTTACGTCTCTCTGGCGTTACGAAACTCTCGTAAGCACCTGTTCTCGCTCTCGAACTAGACGCTTCTGTAAGACGTTTAGCCGTTTCCCGTCTGTATGACGCTTCTCGTTGAAAAACGGTGAGAGAGGACGAGACTTCTTAATTGGAAGCGTCACGTCCTTCCGACGTGGCGCTAAAACTCCCACTAGAGATTGACAGTTGCTCTTGAACTGCCATCATGATCTTTCTTGACGCTTCTCCCACGTCCAGTGCATGACGTCTTTCGTCATCACTCGGGGGAGAAGAAGGAAAGGGTACTTCCGCGTACACTTCAGGTGACGCTGCGCCCCCTTCGCTTTCTTGCTAGAAGACGGAGCGTCATCTGAGAAACGCTCTGGACTAGAATCTATGTCAGGCTTCATATGACGCTTCAGCGGTCTCGACAAGTTCGATTCCTTCCACCCTCGTTTAGGTGAGGGAGAGGGAGAGGACGAGAAACACTCGCGAAGGACGCTTTTTCTATAGCGCCCTTGAGCCGCCTGCCACGAAGCAGAGCTAGCTGAAGGGACGTCTGACCGTTGGGATTCCCCACAACCTCCTTAAGGCTTTCGACTTTCCTTCTCCTCTGGGCTTGTGAGCTTGGAAGAGGTCTAGGCCTGGGAGCGTCGCAGGGACGATCAAACGCCCCCCTCCACAACACTGGAGGGAAGAACTCACTTCACTGTAATGCTCACTTTCACTAGCCTTACCTTTAAAGAAGCAGCCATCTTGGACTTCATGTCTCTAATTGTAGCTTTAGATTGGCGATTTCCGATGCCGAATCCGAAAAAAAACCACTCTGAGAATGAGATACATAGGGAGAATCTACATCAGTAGGATTAATTATCAGTGAAAGGCTCAATAGGCCTTGAACTCACTCACCTTTCAATCGTCTAATTCTATCCCTCTCTAACTTCTTCAAATAAGAAGTCAAAGTCTTCCACTCTTCTGCATTCAATCCCTCGCATTCCTTACAAGTATTAATAGCAGAACACTGAAACCCCCTACATTTACGGCATACAGTGTGAGGATCAACCGAAGCTTTCGGTATCCTCACCCTGCAGCCTACATTCACACACATTCTCACACTCACATTAGAATCAGACATACTGAGAAAAATCCAAAAGAGTTATTCCAAAAACAGTCCACTGTAGCGAATGCCAAAACACGATCCAAATACGTCACCAAAAAGCCGAAAAACGATGATCAAAGGATGAAAAATGAATCTAAGTCAGGAGGTAATAACAACAATGTTGATACCACCGGCGACAGAGAAAATATGATAGAAAACGGGGATGGTTCCTAGTCCTGCCGCCCAGGGCAGGCCGGTAGATCACCTGACCTACCTGTAGCGAGTGGCGCGAAATTTGAATTTCTGTTGGGGACGACGGAGTCTTAGCTATGTATATATCTGACAGGTAAGTTGATTGTATGAAAAAATATTTTTTCCGCTTCCGCGCTCACTCTGAAACGTCTCCGGCACACGGGGGACATTTTTTTTTTTACCGCTTCGGCGTTTAAGGGTTAAGAAGCCCCGATGTACCTGGTGAAAAAGCCGGTTTATGGCTTTTCACGCATAATAAAATTGTTTCACATTCTAAACTAAAAGATTTTTAGCTGGAACTTAAAATTATGCACTTAGCTCTCAAAGTGGATATTTCCATGATACTTGCTAATGAAATCAATAAGCGAAGAACAAAATTCTCGGAGCTAATGATCATAAATCGTAAGAAACACCGACATGTGCTTGTGAAAAAAGCTTATTTACAGCTTTTCACACACAGTAAAACCATTGTTCCACAGTGTAAACTGAAAAAATTATAACTGGAACTTCAAATTATGCACTTAGCTTTCAAATTAGATGTTTCCAAAACCTTGGTAATAAAGTCAATAAGCAAGTACAAAACTCTCCGAGCTCTAGTTTGTTTACCGACCAAAAAAGGAATGGCTTCTTGGTCCATTTTTGGTTGTATGCAAACAATATGATGGTGCATATGCACATAGCAACTTCTTCTTGCAGGTTTTGGCATAAGTAAACTGGTTCAGCATTTGCTGAGGATAAGAGAAAGCTCCCTCTTATCCCGAGTCCATTTATACTCTATCACGTATTATAATGATTATCAATCATTACGACACAATACCAGCTAAAAGAGAATTCTTTGACATAGTCATCACCATGGAGGTCTGGACAGACCATGTAAGGGTAATCCTTGAGAATGAGACAGAGACTACACTAAAAAAGATAACAACAATCAAATTATAAGGATGTAATATTTACCAAAAAATATTAGTACTACTAATATAGGTTTAACCCTTAGATTGTGTCAATATGCATTTGGAATCCCCCCCCCCCTCGTGCATAAAACTTCATAAAAAATGAAAATGCTCCATTTGGCTTCATATACTTCTTGCTATAAGACCAGAACCTATATTTTCTATAACTGGCATTATTTTTTTTCTTAAAATGTAACTAGTCCCGAAAAATACTGTTTTTTTAGAAAAATGGTAAAAAAAAAAAAGCCCAAAACCTTTGGAGTGTACTATTATACATAATTCTTGACCCAGCATTTTGTTTGGGGAGCTAAAACTAAAGGAAGGGCATGTAGATTGAATTTGCAACTATTTCTTGATAAATAACTCTATACAAAAACATTTTTTCTTTGGTAAAATAGGTACCTTTTACGTATCGCTTTTTTGAGATTTTGTAGTGTTGAAAGAAACTGGAAAAGAATTTGCAAAATATGACAATTTGTCAAAAATCACATTTTTCCTAACTATACAAACCTGAGGTCCTTTAACAATAGGAAGTAGCTAGCGGCAGCTGGATAGGTCGTAAGCTTCGAACAAGGGGAGAACGGTAGTTAACTGCTTGTCCGACAGTTGCGCGCCGCGCGACTGGGAGGTAAACAAATCACTTTTGCTTTTGGCCCATGCAAAATACGCAGAGTGAGGGGTGGCATGAGGAGGGACTATATGTAAAGGACCTCAGGTTTGTATAGTTAGGAAAAATGCAATTTTCGACAAATTGTCATTTGTTCCGATACGTAATACAAACCATCGGTCCTTTAACAATAGGAAGACTCTCTTCTTGGTGGGAGGAATCTGAGTCTTTGATGAACAGACTGGTGTTCGTCCATCCCTGGAATGCCTCCCTGGTCGTAAGAGCGAGGGAGGGATCCAAGCCTCTGTCCGATTGATCGGGGTGTGCACCGCAGGATCAATGGTCAGACCTCTGGGCCGAGTACTAAGAGAGAGGCAAGCGTATCTCTTCGTACCAGCAAGCAAGAACTTTTTCCTGTTTGCAAGAGGCAACATAAAGTATGGGTTTGTCTCAAGCTGGCATCCACTTCCTCCCCCCCCCCTTGTTGGAGGGAAGTGGTGGATATACGCTCCTATCCCTAGTGAAAGGGATAAGATGGGGCTCTGTTGAGTAGCTCACCTGCATCTTGTCCTTATCCAGCAGGGTGACGACCGTGTCCCTCTAACCACAGGTAGAGGGGAAGAAAAAGATGGGAAGAGGAGCCAGTCACACTCTCATTCACTCATCCATTCTTACGGTCACACCAGGACTCAATGCTGTTCAACCTGCGAGGGTCTGGGTTCGCTACACAACGTGTTGAGCAGCCACCACGGGTCCCAAGGAAAAAGATCCAAGGACCTGTGGGCAATATCCCGAAGGTAGAAGGAGGGGCATGTGGTCTGGTTGGACCAGACCCCTGCCTTCAGTACCTGCGCCACGGAGAAGTTCTTGCGGACAAGGCAGCATCTCCTTCGCATCGAAGGCGGTGAAGTCCATTAGGGAGGGGATTGTGAACGACTCGAACCAATCGTCAGGGACCGAAGGGTTCTGAGTCTTTGCTACGAAGTTCGGTACGAAATCGAGCGTCACGGATCCCCATCCCCTGGATGCTTGACTTCGCAGGAGAAGTCATGCAGTTCCTCAGAGGAAAAGAAGGGAATAGTCGCATGACCTATCCCTCTTCTCTACTTCGGTGATGTCCAGTACCCATACTGGTCTGTCCGTTTGCCACGAAGTCTCTCGCATCCTCCTATCCCCATGCAGCGAAGTTCTCGGTAGTGGATAGGACACCGACACTCCATGGTGGGTGTCGATGGTATGGGTACTGTGACAAGCTATTAAAACGAAGTAATGATTGCTGATTGCTCTGTAACAACCGAACTAAGTCAACAGCGTAGTTCGTAAACTGACTCGGGCGAGTGACAGCTGCCGACTGACTGCGTTCGGTAGGAGGCAAGTTGTCCAAGCATCCGAGTAAGTCACGTGACCTTCGCCTTTAAAGGGTTATGCCGAGAGACCAAACAAATAATGTATTTGTTTGTCACCAATGCCGGACAGCAAGGTGATGATTCTCTTAAGGCATGTGCCCAACAGGCGAAAGTCAATTGCCTTCTAGAGACCGAGGTCCCTGAAGGCAAAACACTCATAGTTGTTGAATCTCAGCTAAGGAGAAACAACACTATGTACCGTTGAAGACGAAGGTAGATATTGAATGCAACCTACGTCTTCACAGACGAATCGAGAGAAGATTCTCAAGATTCTAACCTGTGCTTACAAATGACTGAAACGCTAACCGCTATTTCATTTGCTGTCCGGTGAGAAGTCGTAGTTGCAATGAAAGCGGGGCGTTCTTCAGTAATGAAAACACAGGGGAAAGCCGCCTGAAGAACTGCTTCTCATGGGCTGAACATTTGGAAGTAGAGCTGTCAGGTCGGAGAGTAGGCGATGTCTTTTTGTTACACATCTGTTTAATTCGGGTTGAACAATGAACATTGTAAACAACCTGAATATGAGATATTTTGAAGACAAACTCAGATGTCTGCAAAATCATTCGCATTATCGCAGTGCGATGCAGCGGGAGACTTGTATAGACTTCTGTTACCGTGCGGTAAACAGAAAGATGAAAGAGTCCAAGAGATATCTCTGTTGAAAATTCTCGCAATGTTGAAGGCGATGGAATCTATCGTTCACAAGCAGTAGATGGTCCTTCATTATTGCGAGAATCCCCGTTAATCAGAGACCTAAGTCCATGATTGTTGGGCAGAGATACGGTTCGGTAGTCAATCAAAGCAGGGGAGAGAGAGACATAACTGACCGTGCATCTCGGAGGCCCAGCTGATACTGAGCTGCTATCAGGCAGTTCAATACGCAGTAGCTGAGCCTGAGCTCTCGCTGACTCGTCATCCTGAGTTGCCAGGTAATCCATTATTCCACGAAGGAATGCGTTTGGCTAGAACCACCGAGCATAAAAGATATGCTCGAGCAATTATATTTAGGCGAAACGAATTTCGGTAAATATAAAAGTTGAAATGGTGTTGTCCGTGACAAAAACCATAAGTATATAAAATTGAAACTGAAAACTCCTGGGAGGTTGCAGGCAACCCCGAGTTGCAGTTCAATTAGAATACTTCTCGTCTAAGTCGCAATAGGTTAGATTAACTAGGATATGCGCCTACCCCTCGGTACAAGTTTAAACTGCTTAGCAGAATCATGTCGCCGAGGTTAATATACGTAGTATATTTGTAGGATTCTGAACAACGATCTCCATCCTAAATTCTTTCCTTCAAGAAAACAAAATAAGGATTGGAGATCGACCACCTTCGATCTCTATCAGAGAGTGAAGGAGAAGTCTTCCTCGAAGGAAAGCTTCAATGGTGAACAGAATACTAAGACGATAGTTCAAGCCAAACTGGATATTCCCGTCCGTTCTTCTCTATTCCAGGTTGGTCGCCTACTGTGAGATAGTCTTCTTTCAGCAGCAGTCTTCTTCCCAATGCTAGAAATTCCAGGAATTCGAGGCATAGAAGGCGAGGTTCCCTTCCCGATTATCGTGTAACATATCGGGATTCTCGTCTCGCTCACTTTGGACCGTGGTCTCGCCTAAGTGTTTGGAGATCGTAAAAAACTCGAACACTCTAAATGCGCTAGAAATTCCGTAGAATTCTAAGCAGTCTGCGAAACCCCACCAAATTCGTCAAACGATATCGGCTGGTGGTCCTCTCGATTCCCGTAGAAATCGAGAATGGGGCAGGATCCCTCTCAACGACCGGGGCTTACGTCAGGTAGGACCCGAAGGTCCCCCGGTAGCGCAGTCCCCAACGTGGGATCCTACAGAGAAATCTCTGTAGGATCCCTCCCCTTTCCCTCGTAGCCGTAAGGAGAGAGGGAATGGGGGAGGAATTGGATACTCGCTCGCCTTCCCAGTGGAACTAGCAGTTGGAGAAGAGTAGGAGCAGCCATCGCCAGAGTCTGGGAAAACGTATCATCAGGAGAAAACGTTTTCCCGAGGAGGGTTACGAACTCTCACTGTAGGTAAGGGTCTGCCGCCACTGTCTACGTCGTCTGGGTGGGGCTGATCGACACCTGACAGGAGAGAGCCGATATCGTCCTCCGACTCATTCCAGTCCTCGTCGAGGTCGAAACCTCTCAGGAGGACCGAAGGAGTATTTAAATACGGTGTCCGAAGACACGTAGAAACGCCCGCTGTCGCAGTAGAGGAGGTGGAAGTACTTGATCGACCGGGCCAGAACTGAGAGAGCCTTCTTGTCCGGAGACGAGAGACTCTGGTTCAAGACAGAATCGGCAAGCTCCGATCGCGGCAGACCCACCGTCGGTTTGGGTTCCCTCTCGGGCCCCAAAACGACTCGAGCAGAGACGTGGGCTCTGCTGGTGGGAGCGGCAATCCTTCCCCGAGGTCGTTGCGCTGACGAATCAGCGCCATAACCTCGACAAAGTTCCTCTGGATCTCGGAAGTCATAGCATCTTGCAGAGTAGGACCGTCAAGACCCTCGAACAAGAGCATTCCGAGAACCTCCCCCTTAAGGAGGAGGAACTGCGATAGACCCCTCTCGGATTCCTCCTGCCACTTGCGGGTACGTCCTGGTCGGTCCGAAGATCGTGCGTGGTACTTACGGCGTCGTGACGGGATCGTGCGGGGTATGCCCCTCACGATCACCCCGCTGTGCCTCGCTCTTCCTGGTGCAAACCGAGGAAGTTGCAGGCACGGGAGAGGAAGACATGACGCTCCTCTTTCGCTCGCTGGCAGAACCAGCGGGCTTGGAGGGTTGCAGGCGATCGCCACTTTGCAGGCCTAGTCGAGCCGTTTCCCAGGGAAACGGCTGGACCGAGAACAGCGGCCCCGATCTCGTGTGCAGAGGAGCTGCTGCTGGTCCCCCTATCCGCCCGGTCCCTGTGGGAGCGGCGGTCAGGTGACCTGCTAGGCTCGCTGTCGCGGTGAGACTGGTGAGTGTCCTCTCGGCGCGTCGAGCCGCTGGTACCAGCCAAGGCTGGTACCGACGGCCGCGGGGACCCCTTCCTCGCCTCAGCGCGTGGCCGGTCGGAGACCGTCACGTCAGCCCGAGCAGCCGGCTGGTCGCTGCGAGAGCGTCCGCTGGCCTGGCGAGAGTTGTCTGCACAACTCTCGCCAGTCTTCTGCTCCACGCTTCGGTCTTGACGGCGAGCGAGCTCGGGCGTCAAGACTTTGGCTAGACGGTCTCCCGTGGAGACCGTCCACTCGGTACTTCTCGCTAACGAGAAGCCGAGGCGGATC
This sequence comes from Macrobrachium nipponense, assembly GCF_015104395.2. NCBI lineage: Eukaryota > Metazoa > Arthropoda > Malacostraca > Decapoda > Palaemonidae > Macrobrachium > Macrobrachium nipponense. The sequence goes on along the minus strand of NC_087210.1, from coordinate 55,020,818 downwards.
CTGGTTTAGCGGCAGAACCGCTAGAACCAGGCGAGGATGTGCCAGCCGAAGCTGGTACTCCTCTGGTCCCCGTCTTCTTCTCCTTGGTAGAAGAGAGACGGGCCCTGTTCCCGAGGGAGCAGGAGGACCAGCAGAAGAGCTCCCCGAATCGCCGGAGCGAGACGGGCCCTTAGAAGGTCCCAAAGGAGCCTTCTTAGGGGGGAAAAACCCGGGTTACCAGCTGGTCGCTGCAAGAGCGGCCGCTGGCCTGGCGAGAGTCACCTGAGCGGCTCTCACCAGCCTTCTGCTCCGTGCCGCGTCTTGGCGCAGAGCGAACTCTGGCGCCGAAACTTGGCTGCACGGTCTCCCGAAGTGGGAGAACGTTACACTCAGGTATCTCTCAGCGAACTAGGAGACCGAGCCGGAACCTGGCGGCGTAGCGGCATCGCCGCTAGCACCAGGCGAGGAAGTACCAGAGCTAACCGATACTCCTCTGGTCCCCGTCTATCTCTTCCTTACGGAAGGGGAGACGGGCCCCGCTCCCGAAGGAGCAGGAGGACCAGCAGAAGGACCCCCCGTCCCACCCCGGTGGGATGGGCCCTTAGAAGTTCCCGAAGGAGACTTCTTAGGGGGGAAGGCAGCCTTCTTCTTCTTCGGCTTATGGGCCTTAGAAGTCGAAGGGGAAGAGGCAGCAGCAGACGATGAAGACGAAGATGACAGCTTCCTCTTCTTCCTCTTCCTCGTCAGCTCATGCAGGACAGTCGTCAGGTCCTCCATCCAGGCCGGAGCCGGGGCTATTGCCGAAGCAACACGGCCCGACTGCACCTGTCCGGAAGGACCTGGGACTGGGGAAGACACACCGTGGGCAGGACCAGCATGGACAGGCTCAGGAACCAGGAGCGACAGGAACAGCAACCAGCTCAGGAGCGGCAGGAACAGCGGCAGCGGTAGACCCAGAAGGGACAGCCAAGCCAACAGCGGGAATCACATCAGCAGCGGGAATCACATCAGCGGCAGGTAAGGCAGGCCCAGCGATCACCTCGTAGAATCATCGGCAGCCAGCGGGAACCTGGGTACTGGCGGCCGGTCCAGGGGCGAGCTGCTGGAACAGCGGAAGTCTGGGGCAGGCAACACGAAGAAAACAGGCGGCGGCGGCAACCCCCCTCGGTACGGCGGCGGCCCTAGTAGCGGCAGACGGCGTCACCGACACAGAATGGGGAGTGTAGACCAGGCGGGGGGAGCAGCATAAGCGGCCGTGGTAGTAGTGGAGACCGCCCCAGACCTCGCTAGACGCTGCAGCAGCCCGTGGATGCTAAGCATGCCCTGCCGCTGCGGTGGTCCATACCTGTCCAAGGTCGTCTCCCACGGATGTAGCACCTGCGGTAGCATAGATAGATTAGTAAGAGGGGTTCACTCACGCACGGGGGGAAGACATGCCCCACTTCGAACGCAAGGAAGACCCCAAATACAAAATACAACGAGGAAGCTGAGCGGGGGGCAGGAAGGAAGACGAAGAATCGGATACCAAGGGAGTCGCGGGAGAGCTTTCCGACGACTTCCTGGCAGACCTTCGCTTCCCCTACCCCCGCACAGCAGTGAAAAGTAATATGAAAATGAAACAGAATACTGCCCTTGCGATTCACTTCATAGAACTTAAAGGGGAAAGATCAATTCCCGGGTAAGAGCGGAAACTTGATCCAAATAATATGATACTATCATAAAATATATATGAAAATGAAAAACAGAATACTGCACTTGCGATTTCACTTTCACAGAAAATAATCGTAAGGATCAATTCCCGGGTAAGAGCGAAAATTGATCCAAATTAAATTTATGCAAATAAATAAATGAAAATGAAAAGAATACTGCAACTGCAAATCCACTTTCATTGCATTTTATCATACAAAATAAAAGGCTCGTGCCGAGCGCAATCACGCTCTCGGTAACGAACGCACAGGGCAAAAATATAATGAAAAAAGTACTTAATTTTTCAATTACACACTTTCGCCCAAAATACATGACTTGGCGCGAGCGCGCCCGCCCTCGGCACCGAGACATAATTCAAGGGTTCAATTCATGAAAAGAGAGGAAATCGCCGCATCTACGGCGATAGCTCCATGTTGGTTCATAATTAAGTAATGAAAATGAAAACAGTGTACTTACAGTTTCATTTCCAAGTCAAACAAACCATTAGTAGAAAACACAATATAAACAAAGCATACGACGATGAAGCGGGCAGAGAGCGATGACGAACACGTCCTTCACACCCGCGGCCGAAAGCAAAAGTGATTTGTTTACCTCCCAGTCGCGCGGCGCGCAACTGTCGGACAAGCAGTTAACTACCGTTCTCCCCTTGTTCGAAGCTTACGACCGTTCCAGCTGCCGCTAGCTACTTCCTATTGTTAAAGGACCGATGGTTTGTATTACGTATCGGAACAAATTGTTTATTTTATACAGTTCAATCTTTATTATATGAAAATAACAGAGAGAACCTTTTTTATATGATACAAAGACAGAAATGAAATTGAAAAGTATTTAGTGCATTATATATGAAAAAAAATCTCTTCTCAAACGAAATGAGTATTTTCATTTAGGAAACTTTTTAGACAAAACTTCAGCTATCCATTGTTTTTGTATAGCTTTTTACATTCACAGGTCTTTTTGTACTTGCTTACAGTATGGTACATTTTGAGGCATGGCAAAATGCACAAAGGTGGTTTGTTTGAACAGGTTTCACAGTGATATGTCGTTTGTCTCCTTTTGCACTGCCCTTTTTTCTTCAAGCAGCAGTCAGTACTTCTTATAATGCAAACAATGCAATCAATCATGTGATTATTGTTTACAAACTGAGTAATGAAATGCCTGCCTGTGAGTCTGTTTGATAATGGTGATTCCAGTCTCCTCTTACCAATCAGTGGCCTTTTTGAATAACCTTCCCATAATCAATTTGCAAAACCATGTAAATTGGTAGAAGATCAGAGTTACTGTTTGATCAGTGGTAACTAACCATTGATCAAATGGTAACTCTTATTCAAAATTTTCCAGGCTGAAAACTAAGCTAACCTTCACAGCAAGCATAGGCTACATAGGTGTGTGAGTGATACAAAAACAAACAAACATCTTAGATAAAAATGTATAACTAGAGCGGAAAACCAAAAGTAATCTAACCTACACAACTGTGCACATGAAGCAAAAACAAGACAGGAAATGCAAGAAAAAATTATAATGACTAGTGTTATGAACTTAGCTTGCATTGCTCAGTCAGTACTAATTTTCAATACTTTCCAAATCAAACTCATTTATCACTTCCCAAACAATGTCCAGGAAGCCTAGCCCTCTAAAGCGCATTTTTTTCCTTTCCCAAACAATGTCCATGAATCCCAGCCTACATAAAACACTATGGCAAGTACGTATGTCTTGACTTGGCAAATCCTCCTCTATCTCTCTTTCTCTCTCTACTTTTTCCTCTGTTTCTCTATCTATATATGTATAAAAATTTACATATACATATATCCCTCTTACGCCGACTGGACGTATTTTACGTCGACATTTTTTGTCTCCCGTGTGCCGACTGGACGTATTTTACGTCGACTTACAAAAGTTTTTTTTAAAATTCGCGGAAAAATACTTATAGGCCTACCAGCCTAAAACTTTTGAATCACGTGCCTTGGGGGATGCTGGGAGTTCACGGATCAAGGTGTTGTTTTGTTTACAATTGTTACGCAGGCGCGCAAGCGCGAATTTCTTTCTTGCCACACTAAAAAGTATCTGTGACACATCTCGGAAATTATTTCGTTACTTTGACATAATTTTTGTACCATTGTAAATTAGCCGTTACATGAAGTATTATATATTAAAATGTGCGCATTTTTATGTAGAATACAACAATAAAAAACTCATGATTGTAGCTTTCATCAGTTTTGATATATTTTCATATAAATAACGATAATTGCCAAAATTTCAACCTTCGGTCAACTTTGACTCTACCGAAATGGTCGAAAAACGCAATTGTAAGCTAAAACTCTTACAGTCTAGTAATATTCAGTCATTTATCTTCATCTTGAAACAAATTCAAAGTCTCTAGCAAAATATTTAGATTTATGGTGAATTTAAAAAAAAATCTTTCCTTCCCTCTGCGCGCAGATTCTCTGCCACAAATCTCCGAAATACATACGTCCCATTCTCGGAATATTTGCTCCGTATCATATTAGGCATTTCATAGAGTTTTATATATGAAAATGTGTGCAATTTCATGTAGAATAAAACGAAAAATATTTGAAGGTTGTAGCTTTTCTTATTTCCGAAATAATTGCATATAAAAAATATATATATAACAAAATTCGACATTCAGTCAACTTTAACTCGTCAGATATGGTCAAAAACTGCAATTGTAAGCTAATACTCTTACAGTATAGTAATATTCAATCATTTGTCTTCATTTTGAAAGAAATTGGAAGTCTCTAGGACAATATTTAGATTTATGGTGAATTTTTGAAAAAAATATTTGTTTACGTCCGCGCATTACTAATTCATGCATTATTTTGTGATAATATTTTCTCTGTGTTGCTTTTATCGTTTTACAATGTGTTATATACCAAAATGACCGCAATTTAGCGTACATTACAACGGAAAAAAAAGTAACTTGTTACCTTTAATCGTTTTGCGCACAGCGCGATTTGAATACAATTATATATGAAATTTCGTTTTTGCGCTATCATATATCGCATTATTTATATATGATAATGATAATTTTTTTCATTTCTGATGGTTGCATACTAAACCGCAGGCAATGACAAAAAAAAGGAGCCAAAAATGAACTCTCAAACTTGAAAATTAAGCGCGCTGTGATTTTTGAAAAAAATATTTTTTCCGCTTCCGCGCTCACTCCGAAACCCCTCCGGCACACGGGAGACAATTTTTTATTTACCGCTCCGGCGTAAGAGGGATATATGAAGAAAAGTATGTCTTTATATAGCCTAACATAAAAACATACATAGATTACTCATTCATATATTTGTGTACATTTACAAGCAATTAAAAGGCTGAAAATTTAAATGGCTGGTTAAAGGGCCACACAATAACATTTAGATTTGCTTCATTTTACTACTACATAAGCTTGTAGTAACTTATCAAAACATTACTTTCAACCAGCATTGATTCATTACACAAAAATGCATTAATATGTAAAACATACCAATTTATAATGAATAAATGAACAAAATACAAGTCATCTCTTGCCCAGCTGGGCCTAAACATATAAAAGAAAATGGACCAGTAATTTTATGGGTAAACATTTTTCTATGGTGGTAAACCAGTGTCAACGCTCACCCTTCTAAAACAAGTGTCTGTCGTCGCTCAGGGGCGACAGCTGCACTCTTAAGGGTTAACATCAAATATACAGGCTTGAAGCAAAGAAACTGTATATATGGCCGACAGATTTGGTACCATCTAATGGGGCTATCAAATACACTTATGAAGCACTGTTAACTAGAAAATTGACAATTTTGGAAATGGACAAGCTTAACAAGTTTAGCAAATAGATTAAGTAAAGAAATGTTTGCATTTTGGGTAAATAAATCAATTAAAATCATCCAAAGTACAATTTACTACTTAAACAGTTTTTCTTAATACCTCTGTCTTCCTGCATGACGAATTCCACAGAGTTCCTCAGTTGCTTTCTTCTTAAATATGTCTCCTGGAACAATTTTGTCCAGCACCTTTACTATAGTTGAGGAGCTCACAGTACTAATCTGGAATGATAAAAGATCCATCAACAACTAAAATACTGAAGCAATGGTATCTCTCTCTCTCTCACAAACTTTTACCATTTACAATAATCCTTCAAAAATTAAAAGATAAGATAATGGATGTAAAACAGGAAGTCATAATAGTACAGAGAAGTAAGTGCTCCAAAAAATATTCACTCTTCTATCTGACATCGAATGGTGGCACCTGAGTATCTTTTATTGTGAAAGCCCCATGGAATAATGTAATGAATGTAATAACTTACCTTAACATAATCACCTTCACAGTCCCATCCATTATCCCTGTTACGTTTTCCTTGTAGTTTCATGTCTTCTATAACAGCAACCATTCCAAATCCTTCTTGGGTATTTATGTTCACCTTGAAAAATTTGTTGTTAATTAGAAAAATTACACCCATTTGTTATCACAGATGATCATGGTGCACAGTTTTATTTTAAAAAATATATATTCTCACTCAAAACTCCTCTGGCAAAGTAAAAATGATATTGTTATTATACAATAAAGTTTCATACATACTTACCTGGCAGATATATACATAGCTAAGACTCCGTCGTCCCCGACAGAAATTCAAATTTCGCGCCACTCGCTACAGGTAGGTCAGGTGATCTACCGGCCTGCCTGGGCGGCGGAGGACTAGGAACCATCCCCGTTTTCTATCATATTTTTTTCTCTCTTCCACCTGTCTCCTGCGGGGAGGTTGGGTGGGCCTTTAATTGTATATTGTATAATAACAATATCATTTTCATACAATCAACTTACCTGTCAGATATATACATAGCTGATTGGCACCTTTCGGTGGAGGGTAAGAGACAGCTACATAGACAGGTAAACAACATATGTTGTAGGTATAAATAAGGGATTTTGACGAAGGAAAAATCTATTTCTGGGTGATTGGCTCGTGTCGCCCTATGAAAGTAATCCTTAACATCATTCTTTCTAGGTAAAATTATCCTAAAATTACCAGAGAAAACAAAATTAAGAAAATGTCAGTAAAACTGACTCGCTCACTCTTAAAAAGAAGTGTCGGTATAAAATAGGGGCGAGTGTGGAACACTACCACGAGACAAACACCAATTAGAACTTCCCTCTCAGAATCCCCCCAAGAGAGAGCCGATACCAAACGGGCGATGCAGCCTCTACTACTACTACTAGAGGACGCCACGGACAGCAGCGCCCCTAGCGGACATCCTTAAATAAACATAAATACATCTTGTCCTGCAAGGGGGGGAAACAAACCATAAGAAAAGGGGAGGTGGGTTTCATAGGGCGACACGAGCCAATCACCCAGAAATAGATTTTTCCTTCGTCAAAATCCCTTTTCTGGGCTCAGCTCGTGTCGGCCTATGAAAGAGTACCAGAGAAAACAGACAAGATGGAAAAGAAATAATGAAAAAACAGATTAAAATGATGGATATAATATAAGTAAATCAGATACAGCATACAAAATAAGTACTTAAACTAACTTATTACAAAAATCAATAACAGAATGTTAGTAAACTTAAAGTACTTAAATGGTAGATATAAAATTATAAATATGCATGTAAAACAAGGAAACTTTGGATTTACTTAATTAGAATATATAAATACAAATATATACATATATGTGTCCTACCCTAGCATAAAATAAGGGTAGGAAACACTCAAGTCCATCATTAATACAATTAATACAATTGCTTCAAATATATACAAACACATTGTCAGTGAAAGTTATCACAAACCCAATGGAGAATTATACAAACATATTGTGGCCTACCCTAGCATAAAAATAAGGGTAGGAACACTGACAAAGTACATATCAGTACAAGGGTGGTTGTCCCTAGCAAAAAAATAAGGGACAAACCACTATAAGACACAACGGCTAAGGCTATGATTTTGAGTAGCCTGACGATAGGTTTGAGGCATGTTGGTTGAAGTAGGTAGAAAGGAGACCTGGATCAATACTACAACTACTGAGCAGTATCAGGGGAAACTATGTTTCCCGCTGCTACTGCTGAAACTTTAAAGATTCCAAGGACTTTAAATAATGCCGTTTAAAGGACTGTCGGGGATTTCCATCCAGTATACTTTCTAAGATCCTCAAAGTTCATATGTTGGAAATAATTAATTGAGGTGGCTACTCCCCTGATATCATGTGCTTTTGGGAATGACTCAGGGTTGGCTTGTTTAATGAAGTAAAGGATTTGCTGTCTAATGCCTTTAACTGATAAAAGTACCACCTTTTTCTCTCATGAAGAGAGCACCCGAGGATCTAGAAGCAGTGCGAGATAGAAAGGCTCTAAGAGTTTGATACTGGGCAGAGAGAAGGATCCTGTGGAAGTGGGATAACCTTCCAAGGAGCCCACCTTGCAAGAGGATCTTCATTTTTGGCTAAAAAGCTACGATCCGGAGCAAGTAGAACTTCTCCTGATGGGAGGAATTCCACATGACCCGCATCCCTGGATAGAGCCGACAGTTCTGAAATTCTAGCTCCTGAGGCTAGGCTTAATAGGAATAGCGTCTTCCTCAGGAGCATTATGAATGTACAAGTTGAATTGTCAGTATCTGAGGCTAGTTGAGGACATCATTTAAGAACCATGAAACTGTAGTAGGCCTCTGAGAAGGTCTAAGTCTAGCACAGGCTTTAGGGATAGATGTGAAATAAGATTCAGTCAAATCTATCTGAAAACCTACTTGAAAGATTTCTTCAAAGCCGACTTATGGAGTGGTAATCGTGCTAGCTGCTAACCCTTTTTCAAATAAGGATCTGAAAAAGGATATAGCCAAATTAACTGTCATGGTTGTAGTGTTCGATTCTCTCAAGAAAGATGCTAATTTTTTAACAGCTGAGTCATATTGTCTAATGGTTGACTACTCTCTTATCTGATTCTAGGAAGAGAATATTCTGTGGATCAATGTCAGCATCTTTATTAGCCGCAAACTTCATGAAGTCCATAAAGTTAGGGTCTGGAGAGTTCCTGAGGAAGCGAACACAGTCCTCATTTGTACTGATTGTGATAGTTTGGGATTGGGGATCCGTTGAGGTCGGAGACCCAATTCCAAAAGAAGAGGATACCAGTTGCTCTTGGGCCAGTCCGGTGCAATCAGAGCTACTATCCCTTTGAAAGACCTTAGTTTGTTCTAGGACTTTCAAGAGAAGATTCACTGGAGGAAAAAACATAAATTCTCCTCCACTGATTCCAATCCAAACGACAGGGCGTCCGTGGCATAAGCCAGAGGGTCCAGGTTGGGGGCCACATAGCAAGGGAGCTTGTGGTTCGCTTGTGAGGCGAAGAGATCCACTTGGAGACCTGGGACTCTCATGGCTTACCCACGTGGAACGGACCCGACGTCCAAAAAGACCACTCTTGATACCAAGAGAATCCCGTTCTCTGGTTCTTCCCCCCACCCCTTACCCTTCCTGACCGGTGGGACCAGAGCGTCTGCTATCACAATTTTCTTACTCCTGCTAGGTGAGTGGCAGACAGATGCCATTTGTGTTTGTTTGCTAATGCAAAGATGGCTATCATGACATGGTTCACATGCTTGGATTTGGACCCTCCTCTGTTGATGCAATGAACTACCACTGCACTGTCCAAACTAGCCTTAGATGAGACTTCTTCGGGGGAAAGCAGTCTCTTCAGAGTAAGAAATACTGCCATTGCTTCCAACACGTTTATGTGGAGCTGGCGAAATTGCACTGACCAAGTCCCCTGAAACCTGTTTGAACTGAGAGTATCCCCCCCACCCGGACAGGGATGCATCCGTGTGAATGGTTAACACTGGGAGGGGATATTGAAGGGGTACTTTCTTGGCTAAGTTCTTTACTTTGACCAAGGCCGTAGTTGGTTGCGGAGGATCTGTGGAATTACTGACAACTTGTCTCGATATTTGGAGTTTTGCTTTTGACCGCCAAATTCGATTCTTTATATCTTTGAGCCTTGCTTTCAGAAGGATATCTGTTACTGAAGCAAACTGAAGAGACCCTAGGATTCTTTCCTGGTTTCTTCTTGACGTTTGTTTGTTTCATTTGAGAAATTGTCTTGACCGATTTTGCTATTCCTTCCTTTACCGTTTTGACCACTGGAATTGATAGATTGTGGGAGGACAGATCCCATTGGATTCCTAGCCCACTGAAAACGAGATTCCGGAATAAGTCTTGGATTTCAGTTTTGTTATCTGGAACCCCAGATGTTCCAGAAAGTGAACTACCTTTTTGGTAGCTTTGAGACATTCCTCGACTGTTGGTGCCCAGATCAACCAATCGTCGAGGTATGCCGCTACCATGATTCCCTGAGCTCTCAATTGTTGTATCAACCACTTCTGCTATATTTGTGTAATACCCTGGGGGCTACATTCAGACCGAAGGGCATCACTTTGAATGAGAATGTCTGATTTCCTAGCTGCATCCTAGGAATGGGCGGAAGTGCCTGGCTATAGGGATATGATAGTATGCGTTCTGTAAGATCGATGGAGCATGTGACGGCTCCACGCGGTTCAGTAAGGTCCTTACTGCGAGAGGGTAAGCATCTTGAAACTTGTCGCAGCGAATGAAGAAAGAGTTTAGCTTTGACAAGTCTAAGATTACCCTTCTTTTTGTTGAGCCTTTCTTTCGGCACGCTGAATAAGCGACCTTGAAATTTTTAGATGTTTGACTCTCGCAATAGCTCCTTTCTGAAGGAGTTCTTCCGCGTAATCTATCAATTCCTTGGACGGTATCTGATGGAATGATTTGATTGGAGGAGGATCTTGGATCCAGCTCCAGCCTAATCCTTTGGACACTATGCTCTGTGCCCAACTGCTGAACCCCCACCTGTGGCGAAGAGGAACAGCCTCCCTCCTACCTGGGGAGCCTCATTGCTGATGGGGGGGTTTTTTCTCCTTTTTCTTTTTTTTTTTTTTTTGGGTTGGCCACCCCGACCCTCCTCTGAACTGCTTACCTCCTTGTGCCCCTTCCTGCGCCACGGTGACGAAAGTAAAACCTCTCGCCCTACCCCTCGGTTGAGAGTAGCCTTGAGCCTCATAAAGCAGGGTTAAAGGCAGGCGAGGATAGCGTAGGAAGTCGAAGGTTGTGCTTGCTGGGGCACCAGGAGGAAAGGTTGGGATTGCTTAGATGTAGCAGGTTGTCCCTGTTGGGTAACTGGGACTGCCTGCACAAACTGCTGCTGATGCTGGAGTTTTTTATATGGCTGGAACCTCTTACCAGCCTTCTTTGGCTTCTTGCCAGCTGTGGGAACGGATTCCTGTTTCCTCTTAGAGGAAATACCCCACCTAGCTCTAAGGCTCTGGTTGAGTCTAGCAGCTTCGTGGTGGACTTCGTTCACTGCGGACTCTGGGAAGAGATCCGCTCCCCACAAATGCTCGCAGCCAAGAGTCTATTAGGCTCGTGCCTAATAGTGCACTCTTGAAGAACATGCTTTCGACAGTTCCTCCTGGCTTGGAAGAAGTCAAAGGCGTCTAACAGAAACCGTCTGAAACTGCGATTTCGCCCAGGATCTTGAACAGCGGTTCGTTAGCGTAAGAAAGAGCAGCCATTTCCGTAACAATGAGAGAGTAAGGGACCTGCCAAACCTAGTTCGCGCATCGAACTCTGCCTGGATTAGGGAATCCGGCAGGCCTTGGTAACTTCTCACCGAACTGGTCCATAGCGCAGTCCGGCTTGAGTTTACCCAGCGTGAAAGTAGCTGGCAGGTTTTCCCATAACTCTCCGAAGGCGGGGAAGAGCGGAGAAGTAGACTCCGACTCTCTCAACTGTGGAACGGGCTCATCCATTGAGGACTGCCTGAAGTGCCTTCTCCAACCAATTTCGTGGCGAACGGAAGAGAGACCTCCTCTTCCGTTGCGAAAATAGTGAAGGGGCTCTTATAGGCCTGGAGTCTAGTATTAGTTACACTCCCAGTCCTCAAGGCAGTGAACCCATTCCCGTTGGGCGTGATCTCTACTGTAGAGGACTGACTCCTTCGAGATCTTGTCCTCTCTCGTAAGAGCGTTGGCGTCAGCCTAGCATACCCCATGAAAGGCTGTGACAGACCCGGAGGATAGAACTCGAAGTCCTCAATCCTTCGAGTGCCAAACTCCGGAATCGAACAAATCATCCCGTCCTTAAAGGGAGCAATAGGCCGCCTACTCTCCATGGATTGTCCATAGAGAAAGCCGGCAAGGAGTCGTAAGACGGAAGTTTGGGGAGAATCCCAGTGATGGCTAGAAGCAGGGGAGACTGGGGGGAGGAGGCCATGAGATAGCCCAGCTACCCGATCCTCATTCTCTCTCATCCTATTAGGAGAGTTCCTGGACGTCTGTCCAGTTTGAGGACAGACTGCTCGACAACTTGCTGCGAACATCTGCTCAAAAAAACGTGTTCCCCAAGCTGGAAAATTTGGGAACCCACCACCGCTCCTACCTTGCTCCATCATTCCTGATGAGACAGGAGAAGGGAACGTGGGCGCTGGTGCTTGCCACCCCTGCCGGCATAGCCGGAGAGGGGCAGCGGAAGCGGGAGAAGGCAGCGGACTCGGAGGTAGCGCGAGGACCTTTTCCTTCGAAGCCTTGCTTCTGGAGCTCTTCGACTGGGAAGAGCTCGGCTTAGCCTTCACCGCGTCGGCGTATGAAGTCGATGACTTCCTGGCCGCAGAAGACGAAGACGGACTTCTTAGAAGTCGTCTTAGAACAAAGTCTTCGGTTCTCTCTTTCCCTTCTCCTTAGGAGGTACAGAGAGAGCGGGAGTGTGGCTAGGGATCTCGGATCCCGGAAAGCCTTGGAAGGAGGCAGAAGAAGAAGGGGACAGGAGAAGACCCAGGACGGCAAGCCCAAGGAAAGACCTTGGGCGCCCGACCAAACCTACCTCAACCAACAAATCCTCACTACTACCGCCAATCGGCTCGAGATTCAGGTCCAGGGCGGCGACGTCCGACTGACTCCTGGAGGCTACGACCCCAACGAAGTCTGGAGTTCCTGCTGGATTGGCGGCTATCACGGGGGCGGCGGGACAATGGGGTCGACGTAGCCCGTCGACTTGACCCGCAGGGAAGATCGGAGGCCCCATGGCCAGCTTTCTATCCAGGATATAGGGCTGGCCCTTGGCTTGGCGGCGTTTTTTTTCCAAAAAACCGCCACCCACGCTTTCAGGGTGGCGAGGGGCGACTTCCCTCACACCGCTAGCCTGAAAGAAAGGCTGGATTAGCTACCAAATGCGGACAGGGTTAACAAACTTACGAAACTAGAAGTTGTTAGTAAATTCATAAGTTAACCTCATAATGGACTTACCCCATCCACCAGCTGCCGCGACCAGGTCGTAGATATAGTGCAGGCCTCGGGGTGCCAGACGATGGACTCGTTGTACGAAGTGGCACACGGGGCGTGAGACCTGCACTCGTCATGTCCGCAGGGGTCATACAGCGTCGCATTACAAGCGAGGACCTGGCAGTTGGTAGCCTGTAAGTGGAAACGTACATGAGTACAGAGTAAACACTTACAGCTAACATAATGCTCCGCTGGTGCCGGAGCGATAAAGTTAGTATAAAACCAGAGCCCCGCTAAAATACGTGTTGGTAAACCAGGTTGGAAGATAGGCATGGCTCCGCCAGTGGCGGGTGGGGGCACAAGAATCAACCAATAAGGAGTGGTGGTAATGGAAACCACGACGTAAAATGGCGGGGATGGTTGATAAAATGAAAATAATAATACACAATTCATTGTAAAATATCTTTATAATAGGGTATATATTCCTTAAGTAGCAAAATAATAACATAAAAGCAACCCCTCTCCACCCGTCTACTAGAAGGAGTGGCGTAGGTAAGGGTAAGCTCCCTTCCGGTAGCGGGGGAGAGATATAAGGATATAGTAGGCAAGCAACTCGACCATCCATGCACCCACCCATGCCCGCTAGCGGAGCCAATATACTAATAACCAAAGGGGCCCAACCCCGGCTGCGGACGGAAAGGCTCCTTTTTCGTATCGTAAGGGAGGTGGCTGAGAAAGGGGAGGGGAGGATGGAGGTCCCCGTGGCGAAACACGGCGGGAGAGAGGAAAGGAAAGGGGGGGAGGGATGGCCTACTCATCCCCACCTCACCAACTCCCCGTCTGGGAGTATCCGGGAACCTCATAGTGGTCGCCCTATACCCTGCTGGCGGGACCCCCCGGCACCTCCGAGAGTGTGAGAGAAGGCGATGAGGTTGTTATGACAACCAAGGGGTCCACCCCCCAGCTCCTCCCTACATCAGAGAGGGAGGGAAGGGGGGCAGGGTAAGGTGCTATAGTACACGTGACCGCGAGTGGCCTAGGCCACGAGCAACACAACCGTGGTAGGGCCACGTGAACCAAGCTGTACCAACATGTGGAACAAGCACCTAGGCTAGGCCTAAAAACACCCTAAATAAAACCATAATTGAAAAGGGGGAAGAGACACTGTTAGTAAAAGAGAAAGAAGCCCAGGAGGAGGCAGACTGTTCCGAAAAAACAGAAGCCTACTCGGAGCCAGCGATAGGCCGATGTAGAGCAAGAGCCGGGATGCTGGGCCGAATAAAAATAAAAAAAATAATAGCCCTAAAATACCAAGCTAAGAGAATGGTAGGAGGGCTGGACTAGCTAAACTCGTGTAAACAATGAATGTGAAAAAAGTAGCCCATAAGCATAAGAAGTCCCAGTATGGAGGACCGGGAATTCTTACGAGGCGGCATGGCCGCCACGAGACAACCGAGGGGACCGTATTTTGGCCTATAAAAGGGAAAATACTGGTACCCGGAAGATAAAATTACCGTAAAATGGTTACTTATGAGTTACTTAACTTAGCCGTGGCGATAGCAGGAGCGTTCCATGGTTCCAAAGTAGTTAATCTCACGAAAAAACAAGAGCACAGAAAATGGCGACTAGTCGATGATGCTAAAAATTTAAGGATGTCCGCTAGGGGCGCTGCTGTCCGTGGCGTCTCTAGTAGTAGTAGTAGAGGCTTGCATCGCCCGTTGGTATCGGCTCTCTCTTGGGGGGATTCTGAGAGGGAAGTTCTAATTGGTGTTTGTCTCGTAGGTAGTGTTCCACACTCGCCCCTATTTTATACCGACACTTCTTTTTAAGAAGTGAGCGAGTCAGTTTTTACTGACATTTTCTTAATTTTGTTTTTTTCTCTGGTAATTTTAGGATAATTTTACCTAGAAAGAATGATGTTAAGGATTACTTTCATAGGCCGACACGAGCTGAGCCCAGAAAAAAACCTTGGTTCCTACCTGATAGGTGGTAGACTTCGTGGGTGTTTGCCCAGTAGTCTGCACACTCAAGAAACTTTAGCGAGATATATGATCTATGGCCAAGAGTTCTTGTGGGTCTGCCGATGGGGTCTTATCCGCTTACTCGGCAGAGCCTAAAAGGACTTTGTCAATGGGTGCTGATCCACTTATATGACAATACACCTATGAAGGAGCACACAACCAATCCCGACCACCTGATCCTAACCAGA
The DNA here is from genome assembly GCF_015104395.2 of Macrobrachium nipponense. Taxonomy (NCBI): domain Eukaryota; kingdom Metazoa; phylum Arthropoda; class Malacostraca; order Decapoda; family Palaemonidae; genus Macrobrachium; species Macrobrachium nipponense. Next base: position 55,005,649 of record NC_087210.1, on the reverse strand, counting down.
TGTTAGAACTAAGGATTGTTCCGAGTTATCCCCGAACTCGTCACAACAAACCGTAACTCAAACCACTAGCGACACCATACAAAAATTTCAAAAAAAAAATTATACTCATCTAATTGGATATGACAGGATTCTCTTACTGAACAACATAGACGGCCGCCCGTGCTAAACCAAGTCCTCCATTGTTCGAAGAGACTCCAGACCATATCCAAAAAGAAGAAAAGTATATACATTAAGGATGGTGTCGGCTCCCGTACCCAGAATCGTATCCGCCGATACGAAACGGACCTAGAGAAAAACACTTCTCATATGTCACACGAACGTCTTTCAAGTAATGAGATGCAAATACTGAGTTGCATCTCCAAAATGTCGTATCTATGATGTTTTTAAGCGACATATTCTTATGAAACGAGAGAGACGTCGCTACAGCTCTCACTTCATGAGCTTTTTACTCTTCAACAGTTGTAACTGTTCGTCAGGACAGACCTTATGAGCGTCTGTAATGACGTTTCTCACAAAGAATGCCAGCGCAATTCTTGGACATCAGTCTTGTGGGGTCTTTTACTGCGCACCAAAACGACCTTGTCTAGAGCCTCCCATCTGATGCTTTCTCTGAAGGTAGAACTTCAGAGCTCTAACAGGGCATAGAGACCTCTCTGCTTCTCTGCCTACGAGACTCGATATGCCTTTGACTTCGAATGACTTAGGACCAGGGATTCGTGGGTGGGGATTCTCGTTTTAGCTAAAAACAAAAAAAACAGGGTCTTAAACGAGCAAATAGCTGAGTCTCCCTTGAATCCTACTTTATCCTGCAGAGCATGTAATTCACTAATTCTCTTTGCCGTAGCTAAAGATAATAGGAATAGGCATTTTCTGGTGATGTCTCTAAACGATGCCAGATGAGAGGAGGTTCGAATCTTTCAGATGAAAGAAACTTGAGGGGACTACGTCTAGGTTCCAGTTCGGAGGTACTGGATTCCTTCGACTTTGAAGTCTCAAATGATATTATGAGGATCGTGGAGATCTTTATTATCTGCCAGATCTAATCCTCTATTCCTGAAATACAGCCGAGAGCATACTCTGTATCCCTCTATTGTGGGGGGATACGGCTAGATGAGATTTCTCTCAGGAATAGCAGGAAATCAGCAATTTACCGCTATAGAGGGTAGTGGAGGAGGACAAACTTCTTGGATCTACACCACCTTTCTAAAAAAAACCTCCCACTTCGATTGGTATTACTTTCGTAGTGGATGGTTCTGCGTGCTCTCGCGATCGCGCTTGCCACTTCGCGAGAAAAGCCTCTCGCTCTGACAAGTCTTTCGATAGTCGAAAGGCAGTCAGAGCGAGAGCGGGGAGGTTTTGATGGTACCTCTTGAACGTGTGGTTGTCTGAGAAGATCCGTCCTTCTTGGTAGGGATCTTGGAAAGTCTACGATCACTCCACTCTACCAACCTCCGCTGAACCAATCCTGGCCGGCAAAAGGGGGCTATTAACGTCATCCTCGTCTCCTTTGACGCCACAAAACTTTTTCATTACTAATCCCAGGATTTTGAAGGGGGTGGGGGAAAAGCATATACGTCTACTCGAGACCAATTTAGCAGGAAGGCGTCTACCATAAGTGCTCTTGGATCTTCCACGACCGAGCAAAAGACTGGTAGCCTTTTTGAAATGAATGTTGCGAAGAGATCCACATGAGGTGTCCCCCCACAGCGACCGAGATCTAGACACACTTCCTCGTGTAGGGTCCACTCTGTATGAAGGACCTGGTTCCTCCCCTGCTGAGTCTGTCCGCCCTCACATTCTTTACTCCCTGTACGAACCTTGTCAGAAGGGAGATGTTCCTGTGAGACGTCCAAAGCAATAGGTCTCTCGTCAGTTCGTAAAGGAACGAGGAGTGAGTCCCTCCCTGTTTACCGAATGTAGGCAAGTGCGGTGGTTGTTGTCCACGTTTACTTGCACTACTTTGTTTGACACCAGAGGTTCTAGACTCAAAGCCAGATGCACGGCGAAGAGCTCTTTGCAGTTTATGTGCCAAGTCACCTGTGCTGGTTCCCAGGTGCCTGACACCTCTTCTGAGCCTAATGTCGCTCCACCCAACCTTTCTCCGACGCGTCGGAGTACAACACTAGGTCTGGGTTCTGTGTTTTTAGAGAGATCCCTTTGTTCTCTTCCAGAGGGGGCAACCACCATTCCAGGTGCGACTTATCTCCACTGGAATGGGAAATACGTCCGAAAGCTGTCCGGTTTTCCAGCTCCAAGACTTCTTGAGGAAGAATTGAAGCGGACGTAAAATGCAGTCTTCCTAGTGGGGAAGAACTGTTTCGAGCGAGGAAAGGGTCCCTAGAAGGCTCAACCATTCCCTCGCCGACGTATGTTCCTTCCCTAAGAAGAGAGAGACTATCCGCAAACCTTTTGCGATTCTCTCTTGCGAAGGAAATACTCGAAAACCCCGAGAATCCATCCGAATCCCCAGATAGACTAGGTCTTGTCTGGGGGTCAGCTGAGACTTCTCGAGGTTCACGAGCAATCCCAACGCTTTGATCAAATCTAGAGTTAACTTTAGGTCCTCCAAGCACTGTCTCTCTGATCTGGCCCTGATGAGCCAGTCGTCCAGATACAGAGAGATATTTACTCCTTTGAGGTGAAGAAACCTCGCCACATTCTTCATCAGGCTTGTGAAGACCTGAGGAGCTGTGGACAGGCCGAAACACAAGGCTCCGAACTGAAAGATTCCTTCCCCCCCGTCATGAAACGGAGGTACTTCTTCGATGAAGGGTGGATCGGGACGTGAAAGTAGGCGGGTCCTGGAGATCTAGAGACACCCATCCAATCTCCTTGTCGTAATGACGCTAGGACTGAAGCAGAAGTCTCCATGGAGAACTTCTCCTCTGAACAAATTTGTTCAGAGAGCTGACGTCCAGTACTGGTCTCCAGCCTCCCGAGGCTTTCGCAACCAGAAAAAGGCGATTGTAAAACCCCTGGGAGTTTTTTGATCCAGTACTAGTTCTATCGCTCTCTTGTCCCACATTTGTTCCACCATCGATCGAAGAGTATCCCTCAGCACAGGATCCTTGTACTTGGCTGATAGTTCCCTTGGTATTGACGTTAGGGGAGGAGTGTTCAGGAAAGGGATACGATATCCCTTCCTTATGATAGCACTGCAGACCGCGTCTGCGTTTATCAGTGTCCAGGCCTCCACAAATCCCAGGAAGCCTGGCACCTACTGGTGCTTGGAGGAGAGAAGCTTCAATTTTCCCTTTTTAAAGGGGAACGGGACGAAGGCAGACCTACTCTCTTCTCCGGAGCCTTCCTTCTTGCGGGAGGTCTGGAGGTCGGACCACCTCGAAAGGGCTGAACAGATGTACTAGGTCCTTTCTTGTCAGATGCAGAAACAGGTTTCTTCTTCCTTGTTGACTGCGTCAGAAGATCCTGAGTCGCCTTCTCAGTTAAAGAATGCGCAATGTCCCTCACTAACTGAGAAGGGAACAAAAAGTCAGATAGAGGCGAATACAGTAGAGCTGCCCTCTGAGCGTGTGAGACTGCCTTGGTTAAGAAGCCCCAATATACAGTCCTCTTCTTTAGAAGACCTGCTCCAAATAATGAGGAGATTTCAAAAGAGCCATCCTGTACCGCTTTGTCTATACAAGACAATATGCATAACAGGGCTTCAGGTTCGATTCCTTCCGAATCATGGGCTTTCTTGGACATCACCCCAAGGGACCAATCTAAGAAGTTGAAAACTTCCAGTACATGAAAGAGTCCCTTGAGGAGATGGTCCAGTTCAGAAAAAAATACCCCACGTAATTCGTGCCGAATTGAGACCTTGTCGACGTGAAGCGTCAACTAAGGTCGAAAATCTGCTTCCGACGTAGAAGGGAGAGCAATACCCATATTCTCTCCCGTCTGATACCAAATGCCTCTTTTCCCAGCTAATCTTGCTGGAGGCATGCAGAAGACTGTTCTCACTAAGTCTTTCTTAGACTTCATCCATGAGTCTAAGGATTGTAAGGCCCTCTTCATCGAAATGGTGGGCTTCATTTTGAGAAAAGACGAAGGCTTCTTCGTCTTAGCACTCGAAAAGAGAGAGCGCGGAGAAGGAGGAGCGGCAGGAGTCAACTCGTCTCCATACTCCTCAAGAAGCAAGGCAGTCAAAACCTTATAGTTCGACAGTCCTTCTCTTCCCTGATATTCATCATCCGAGTTTTCTTCCAACTCGGGATCTACATGAGTCTCCGCTCCCCTTTCCGTACGTTCCTCTTCTGGAGGAGACAAAACTCCTAATAGGAGAGGGGCTAAGGGAATGATAATCTTTCCTCTTTCCCGCTTTAATAGCCTTGGAAGGCGCCACAAGCTCAGGCTTCCTCTTGAAAAATAGAAGACGCTTCCGTTTGGCAAGCGTCCTGGCTGACGTCTCTCGCTTACTTGGCTGCTGACGTCTTGATGACGCCTCGCGCCTGGAAGACGCTCCGCTCTTCCAAAGGCGTCCTACTTGGCGTCACAATATGGTCGGAGCGCACGTCTATGAACCGTTTTCAATGACGCTTCAGACTAAAAGACGTCTACGTCTCTCTGGCGTTACGAAACTTTCGTAAGCAACCGTTCTCGCTCTCGAACCGAAGCTTCTGTAAGATGTTTAGAAGCTTCCCGTCTGCATGACGCTTCTCGTTTAGCAGGGGAGAGAGGACGAGACTTCTTGATTGGAAGCGCCACGTCCTTCCTACGAGGCGCTAAAACTCCCACTAGAGAGGGACAGTTTGCTCTTGAACTGCCATAATTATTCTCCTTGACGCTTCTCCCACGTCCACTGCATGACGCCTTTCGTCATCACTCGGGGGTGAGAATAGGAAAGGGTACTTCCGCGTACTCGTCAGGTGACGCTGACGCCACCTTCGCCTTCTTAATAGAAAAGAGGGAGCGTCATCTGAGAAACGCCCTGGGCTCGAATCTATTTCAGGTTCTTGCATATGACGCTTCAGCGGTCTCGACAAGTTCGACTACCTTCCACCCTCGTTTAGGCGGAGGGAGAGGGAGAGACGAGACGAAACACTCACGAAGGACGCTTTTCCTATAGCGCCCTTGAGCAGCCTGCCACGAAGCAGAGCTAGCTGAAGGGACGTCTGACCGTTGGGGATTCCCCACGACCTCCTTAAGGCTTTCGACTTTCCTTCTCCTCTGGGCATGGGAGCTTGGAAGAGGTCTAGGCTTGGGAGAGTCGCAGGGACGATCAAACGCCCCCTCCAACAACACTGGAGAACTCACTTCACTGTAATGCTCACTTTCCCTAGCTAGCCTTACTTGAAGTCCGCCATCTTGGACTTCATGTCTCTAATCGTAGCTTTCAGATTGGCGATTTCCGAGGCCCGAATCCGACGAAAGTACACTCTGAGAATGAGATACATAGGGAGAATCTAAATTCAGTAGATTAGGAATTATCCGTGAAAGGCTCAATAGGCCTTGAACTCACACCTTTCAGACGTCTAACCCTATCCCTCTCTAACTTCTTCAAATAAGAAGTCAAAGTCTTCCACTCTTCTGCATTTTAATCCCTCGCATTCCTTACAAGTATTATTAGCAGAACACTGAAACCCCCTACATTTACGGCATACAGTGTGAGGATCAACCGAAGCTTTCGGTATCCTCACCCTGCAGCCTACATTCACACACTTCTCACACTCACATTTGAATCAGACATATCTGAGAAAAATCCAAAAGAGTATTCCAAAAAACAGTCCACAGTAGCGAATGCCAAAAACACGATCCAGATACGTCACCAAAAAAGCCGAGAAACGATGATCAAAGGATGAAATATGAATCTAAGTCAGGAGGTAATAGCAACAATGTTGATACCACCGGCGACAGAGAAAATATGATAGAAAACGGGGATGGTTCCTAGTCCTGCCGCCCAGGGCAGGCCGGTAGATCACCTGACCTACCTGTAGCGAGTGGCGCGAAATTTGAATTTCTGTCGGGGACGACGGAGTCTTAGCTATGTATATATCTGACAGGTAAGTTGATTGTATGAAATTACAAATTTTTTAATCAATTTGTATTTTTCATAGCTAACAAACCTGAGGTCTTAATAATAGGATAATCTTGCACCAGCTGGTAACTAGTTAAAAACAATCAAAGGTTGTAGAGCAAGGAATCTGTGGCATCTGGCAACTCATAAGTATATACTAGGTGGAAGCTGGTCATTGACCAACCATAGACTCTCATGAGACATCAGTCTTCCTCCCAACCCAGTAAAAGAGAGAGGGGCAGCTAGAGGTGGGCAGTAAACGTTAAGACCTCAGGTTTGTTAGATATGAAAAATACATTTTGATTTAAAAATTTGTCATTCGTTCATACGTGAAAAAACCTTCGGTCTTAACAATAGGATAAACTTATATTTGGAGGGAGGTACAAGTACCTTAAACCGACTGTGAGTTTAACCCACCTGACCACCCTTCCTAGAAGAAAGAGTTCCAAAAGAAGGAGGTCCAAGCCAGTGACAAAATAGACAATCAAATATAAAAAAATTCACCATCTGGGTTGAAATACAATGATATATGTCCAGATTCACTGCACTCCAGGAAGATAAATTTATTTATTATTAAAGTAGTTTAACCCTCTTACGCCGAAGCCCTAAAAATAAAAATCTCTCCTGTATGCCGGCGCCGGTTTGGAGTGAGCGCCGAAGCGGAAAAAAATAATTTTTTCAAAAAATCACAGCGCGCTTAGTTTTGAAGATTAAGAGTTCATTTTTGGCTCATTTTTTTTTTCATGCCTGAAGTTTAGTATTCAATCATCAGAAATGAAAAATATTATCATTATCATATGTAAATAATGCGACATATGGTAGCGAAAAAAAAAAAAATTAATAGAGATAATTGTATTCAAATCACGCTGTGCAAAAAAAACGGTCAAAGCTAACGAGTTACTTTTTTTTTCGTTGTATTGTACACTAAATTTAAATTCTTTTGATATATAACTACATAGTAAAACAATAAAAGCAACACCGGAAAAATATTATCACAAAATGATGTACGAATTCGTAAATGCGCGGACGTAAAAAAATGTTATTTTCAAAAATTCACCGTAATTCTAAATATTGTTCTAGAGACTTCCAATTTTGTTTCAAAATTAAGACAAATGATTGAATATACGATACTGTAAGAGTTTTAGATTAGAATTGCAGATTTCGACCATTTCGGACGAGTTAAATTTGACCGAATGTCAAAATTTTTATATATATATTTCTTTATATGTAAATATTTCGGAGATGGAAAAAGCTACAACCTTCAATTATTTTTTATGTATTTTCATGAATATGCGCACATTTTGATATATGAAACTCTATAAAAAGGCTAATATGAAAAGGAGCAAATATTAGGATAATGCGATGTACGTATTTCGGAGACTTGCGGCCGGGAATCGGCTTGGCGGAGTGAAGGTAAAAATATATTTTTCAAAAATTCACCATAAATCACAATATTGTTTTAGAGACTTCAAATTTGTTTCAAAATGAAGAAAAAATGACGGAATATTACTAGGTCGTAAGAGTTTTAGCTTACAATTGCGTTTTTCAACTATTTCGGTATAGTCAAATTTGAATCCGAATGTGGTCTATTTATCGTGATTTATATGCATATATTTCGCAAAAAAAGAGAAAAAGCTACAAACTTCAATCATTTTTAGTTGTATTCTACATGAAATTGCGCACATTTTCATATATAAAAAATTTATGTAACAGCTAATTTTAAATGGTGCTAACATTTCAACAATCGCACAAAAAAAAATTCTGATTTTTTCGGAGAGTTACCGCACGAACGTAAGGAAAATGTTTTTTTTCATAAATTCACCATAAATCGAAATATTGTGATAGAGACTTCCAAGACGTTGCAAAATGAAGGTAAATGATTTAATATTACTAGAATATAAGAGTTTTAGCTTCACAATTGCGTTTTTCGACCATTTTGGTAGAGTCAAAGTTGACCGAAAGTTGAATTTTGCACTTAACGTTATTTATATGAAAATATTCGAAACTGATAAAAGCTACAACCATGGGTTGTTTTTTGTTGTATTGTGCATGAAATTGCGCACATTTCCATATATAAAACTTTATGTAACGGCAAATTTAAAAGGGTGCAAACATTACGACAATCGCACAAAAAAATTTATCGGAAGAGTTATCGCACGAACGTAAGGAAAAAGTTTTTCATAAATTCACCATAAATCGAAATATTGTGCTAGAGACGTCCAATTTGTTGCAAAATGAAGGCAAATGATTGAATATTACTATAATATAAGAATTTTAGCTTACAATTGCGTTTCTCGACCATTTCTGTAGAGTCAAAGGTGACTGAAGGTTGAAATTTTTGCACTTATCGTTATTTATATGAAAATATTTCAAAACTGATAAAAGCTACAATCATGAGTATTTTTCTGTTGTATTTTACATGAAATTGCGCACATTTTCATATATAATACTTCATGTAAAGGATAATTTAAAATGGTGCAAAATTATGCAAAGTGACCGAAATAATTTCCGAGATGTGTCACTGATACTTTTTAGTGTGATAAGAAAGAAATTCGCGCTTGCGCGCAACTGCGTAGCGATTGTAAACAAAACAACGCCTTGATCCGTGAACTCCCAGCATCCCCCAAGGCGTGTGATACAAAAGTTTTTGGCTGGTAGGCCTATAAGTATTTTTCCGCGAATTTTAAAAAAACTTTTTTTGAAGCCGACGTATGATACGTCCAATCGGCATACGGGAGACATTTTGACTCGACGTTTAATACGTCCAATCGTCGTAAGAGGGTTAACAAGACCACTGAGCTGACTTTCAGGTCTCAGGGGCTGGCCCGAAGGATTAGATTGAAATAAAAAAATCATGTCTAGGCTAGAGGCAGAGCTATGGGACTGAATTGTTTACTTGGTGTGACGACAAATGAGTGAAAATTAAACTAAAATCTGCAAAAGGCACACACTCACACTAAAACGCATGCACACAATACGTAACATACATTTACTCATGTATCCATACACACATAAAAAATAAAATCAGAACATATTAAGTAACATTTAAAAGTTTTGTTTTTAAAATTCATTAAATAGTCTAATAATTTTTGTATTTTTCTTTTGGGCTCAGCTCGTGTCGCTGCGCGAAATATCCTTTATCTATTATTTCTAGGGTAAAATGTCACTAAAAAAACACATACCAGAGATAAATAAAAAATAAAAGAAAAAGGTCAGTATAACTGACTCGATCACCTCCAAAAGGGTGTCGGTATGGAAACCACCTAGGCAGTGAGACTACCACGAGCCAAATGCCAATAGAAATCTCCCACTACAAAAAACCCTCAAGAGGAGAGCCGACCCACAGAGTGAGCAGCTCGTACTACTACTACTCCATCCCAATGCTTGCCGACTGCTTGCGCCTCTTGGTGGTCATCCTTTTTTCAGTTAGCGCACACGAGTCACACGTGCTATTTTTCTCTCTGTGTTTTTTGTGCCCTTTCGTTGGATTTATCTATAATGGAGCGTGCAGCTATCGCAGCAGCTAAGTTAAGTACTCAGTAATTATGGTTAGTTGGTTTTTTTTTTTTCCGGCCCTGAGACAGTATTTGCCGTTTTTTAGGTATAAAAATACGTACTCTGGGTTGGAAGCTGGCAGCATGGTTCTGCCTCATGGTGGTGGGTTCGTTCTGGTCTCCCATACCTAGAACATCCCCTTTATCTATGTACGCTCTATATTATTTATCCGTTTTTACCTTAGGGTACTGTCTACTCAGGTTTGTCATGCATGCCATGTCTTTTACCTTATGTAGGCTTCTTCCTTCCAGACCCTAGTCCCGGCTCTTAGTATCGGCCTCTGACTAGCTTTGAGTGGTAGTTTCTTTCCTTCGGGTTTTAGTCGTACACTCCTGGATTTTTCTCCTACTATTGTTTTCTTTCTTTTAATTTTATTTTATTTGTACCATGTATTTTGTATGGTTAGGTTAGTTAGGCGTCTGGCTTAGCCTAGGTCCTGGCTCACTGAGCCTATACTACCGCTCATCAGTTCGGGGGTTGCTTCCCTATAGCATCTCCTCTGATCAGTTGGTTTTGGCCCAGTGGGCCTTTATGCTACTGCTTTTCAGTTCAGTTTTGCTTCCCGATAGCATCTCTCTGATCAGTTGGTTTTGTCCTAGGCTTAGTTGTTTTGGTTTTGGTCTTACCGCCTCGTGGTCACTACGCGATCACGAGTTCAGCCAGACGCCTGCCCAGTCACGCTTCCTCCCGCTCTTCCATAGAGTCGGGGGAGGGTGGGTCGGTCTGCCCATGCTCGCTCCACATACCCGAGCCTGCTTCCCTCTCTCCCCCCAGGCGGAGGGGCCAGGGAGACGGGACAGACCCAGACTGGACTCGACCTCTCCGGCTTCTCGGTCCGGCCGGGTGGTAATGTGGTGGGGGGTACTGGCCTTTCCCCCCATCCGTTGCTTCCTTGTCGCTCCGTGTTCGCTCGAGCCTGTATGTCTTTTCGCTCTTTCCCACTTACTAGGGCTCCTTTCATGATCGGAGTCCTGGCATCCAGCGGAAAGATGTTAGTCCACCCAGTAGAGTGGACCGGAACATACAGTGGGTCGGCCCTGCTAACCTTACCATATTGCCGAGTTACTACACTCCGCTACGCACTGGACTTGGTCCGGTTCGTTTGAGTTTTAGGTTTAAGTGTTATTAGATTAACTATAAGTTTATCTTAAGTACCTTAAACCTTCCCCCCCCCTCCCTTACGTGTCTTACCGGATCTCTCCGGGATTATAGCCTATTCAGGCGAAGCAGGGGGGGGTTATGCCCAAATTTTTTCCGAGCTCCCGGAGGCATGCAACGGAGTTCTTCTGTCCTTTAGCCTGTAAGTGATATTCTTTAAGATACTCATGTGTCTTCCCACTTACAGACACCAACTGTGAGCATCCGGGATGCGCCGCCACACTTCAGGGACCCATGTGGACACGAAGTTTGCCGGTCCCATGCTCCATGCGCGACTCTGCACGGGGACATCCAGGTCTGGTACCATGAGACGTGTACCATATGTTACGATCTGGTGAGCCAGCTTTTAGAAGGGGTAAGTATTCCATCTCCGGTAGCTGCTCCGCTTCTGTTTTAGTGCTTAAGTTTTCATCATTCACTTTAACTTAAGGCATCTAAGTTTAAGTTATACTTTAAGTTTTAGTTTTAAGTGATTCTTAAATCTAATCTACGCCCTCTCTTCCAGGCGCCGGCAGTGAGGGATACCGCACTGGCAACCCTGCGGGCCTGGGTCGGCGGTTTTGGGAAAGAACGCCGCCAAGGGTATGCCCTACATCTTAGAGAAGCGGTTGGCGCTGTTAATCTTCCCCGGAGGCAAGGCGACAGGATACGTCGACCCAGTAGAGGCGGCCCCGACTATCGCCTTCATCCAACAACAGCTGGCTGCCTCATTAACTGACCAAGACCAGGATATCTCCACGGATGTCGCGACTTTAGATATTAATGTGGAACCTATGGTAGGTGTAGACGACCTGTTGGTCGAGGTAGGTATGGTGGACACCCACAGGGCACTTGGGCGTAACTGTTTCTTCTACTCCTGCAACCTCTCCATCCTTCCAAGGCTTTACAGGTGTGATGAATTGTATACTCCTCCTGACGCTTCGGTTAGACCTAAGGTCAAGGGTCAAGCAGTGAAATCCTTGTCTAAGACGTCGTCGTCGTCTAAGAAGACGGCTTCGGCGTCATCCTCCTCGCGTAAGTCTCCGGCTGGTATCCCGGAGCAGACAGGTCTAAAGCTTCTAGCTCCGGCTCTAAGTCCTCGAGGAGTAAAACCTCCAGAGAGAGATCTCGCCCCGGCAGAGGTCACCAGTTCCGCTACCCTTGGTTCCGATTCAGAGCCACCCCTCCACCTCCGCAGCAGCTCCGGCCTTGGACTCCAATGCTGGCCTGTTGCAACAGGTGGGCGACCTGGTTGGGTCCCTAAAGAGTAGCATGGAACAAATGATCTCTCGTTTGTCGGATAGGATTACTTCCCAGGACTCCATTATAGCCGGACTGAGAGAAGCCCCTCTAGCCTCTCCTCCACTTTCAATACGAGTGGAACTCAGCTTCCTCCGTATGACTCGCTACCCTCCGTTCTCGATGAAACAATCCATGGAGAGTAGCGTCATACGCCCCCTTCCAGGACGGTCTCATTTCAATACCGGAATTTGGAACTCGAAGGTAGAGGACTTCGAGTTCTACCCGGAAGACCTCCAGCCTCCGTTCATAGGCTACGCAAGGCTTACAGCTTCAGCCATGGTTCGGGATGATAGGGTACCAAAGGAGACAGTCCTCTATTCACGAGACCAGGCTCAGAGAGAATGGCTCAGGTGTTTAGAGGACATGGATTGTTCTAATACCAAGATACAACCTTTAAGAGTCCCTTTACCATTTTCACAATGGATGAGAGTACCCCGCTCCGTTCCTGACAAAGATCGCGAGGTCTACCATCCCAGCGGCCCAGAAGGGGGAACCCATGCCTCAATTGAAGGAAGCAGATCCCACATCTCCGTTGCTCCCCTCAGCCGGAGAATTGTGGGAAGACTTGCCGAACACCTTCTCAGCTGGCAAACTCAAACCTGACTGTGCTATGGAGCAGTTTGGTGAAAAGCTACCCAGGCTCCCAGATAGCCTTATTCAGGCTGAATTTGACGCGAAATCGCGATTAGCCAGGTCAATTAACTCTATGGCTATGTCCGAGGTAGCAACCATAGCCTATGGCTCAGAACCCCCGCTTTTTTAAACTCATGACCAAAGCCCTGACTCAAACGGTACAGTCGGATATGTTTGAGTTTGCCACTGCTAGAACGAATTGTAGGAAGCATGTCCTACAAGAGGCAACCATTCGACATGAGCCGAATAGGTTACTCTCGTCTAGCATCGGTGGGGAGCAGATCTCTTCCCAGAAGCTATGGTGAAGGAAGTCCAGTCAGAGGCTACGAGGCTGAACCAGAGCCTTAAGGACCGTTGGGGCCTTACGGCTAAGAGGAGACAAGACCTAACACCTAAAGGTAAGGGACAGAGGAAACCTAGGCGTTTCCATCCTTACCAGAAAAAGCAGCCACGCTTTCCTCAGCAAGTTCCAGCGGTTGCCCTTAGTGCAAATAGCCCAACCTTCCACTTCTAAGGCTCAATCACAACCAATTTATGTGATATCCCCTCAGCCTCAGCCCTCCACCTCTTACGCCATCTCTCCAGCTTACAATCAAGCCTTCGAGAGTCAAGCTTCACAGAAGTATGACCGCTCGGGTAAAGGGAGGGCAGAGGTAAGCGTTCCTTTCGTGGGAGAGGGTCGGGAGGCCCCTTTAATAGGGGAAAGCACTTCAGAGGAGGTCGAGGCGGTTACCAGAACCAATGAAGAACTTCAGGTAGGAGGGAGGCTGTTTCACTTTCGCCACCGGTGGAACTTCAGCGAATGGGCTCAGAGCATAGTGTCAAAAGGCCTGGGTTGGAGCTGGTTGACGAACCCACCTCCATCCAGACCCTTTCCGTCAACTTCCTTCCAAGGAATTGACAGAGTACGCAGCGGAACCTCCTTCAGAAAGGAGCTATAGCGAGAGTCAAGAGATTAAAATTTCAAGGTCGCTTGTTCAGCGTGCCAAAGAAAGGCTCACAAAAAAGAAGGGTAATCTTAGACTTGTCCCGCTTAAACTTAGCCATCCGCCCTGCGACAAGTTCAAGATGCTCACGATCTGCAGGTGCGGACCTTACTTCCCCCGTGGGGCCGTCACCACCTCTATCGATCTTACAGACGCCTACTATCATATCCCTATTGCAAGACACTTCCGTCCATATCTGGGTTTCAAGATAGGAGACCAGGCATTCTCCTTCGGACTCAACGTGGCACCCAGGGTGTTCACGAAACTAGCGGAAGTGGTAGTGCAACAACTCAGGTCACAAGGGATTATGGTAGTAGCGTATCTCGACGATTGGTTGATCTGGGCTTCAACAGTCGAGGAATGCAACAGAGCTACACTGAAAGTGATTCAGTTCCTGGAATATCTAGGCTTCAGATAAACAGGACCAAGTCAAGACTCACTCCAGAGTCAAACTTTCAGTGGCTGGGCATTCAATGGAATCTATCCTCCCATACTCTGTCGATTCCATCAACCAAAAGGAAAGAAATAGCGAAGTCAGTCAAGCAATTTCTAAGTCACAAACTGGCGTCAAGGAGAGCTCAGGAGAGGATCCTGGGTTCTCTCCAGTTTGCAATCAGTGACGAACGTCTTAATGAAAGCCAAACTGAAAGACCTAACCAGAATCTGGCGCTCACGAGCAAATGTCAGGTCCAGGGACAAACTATCCTCAGTCCCTCTGATTCTAAAGAATCGACTTCGGCCGTGGGCGAAAGTCAAGAATTTGTCAGTGTCAGTACCCCCTTCAGTTCCCTCCACCAGGGATCACCATCCACACAGACGCGTCCTTAAGCGGTTGGGGAGGGTATTCCCAGGTCAAAAAGGTTCAAGGAACTTGGTCACCTCAGTTCAGTCAGTTCCATATAAACGTACTGGAGGCAATGGCAGTGTTCTTGACTCTAAAAAGGTTACGCCCAAAAAAAAAAAAAAACCAAAAGTACTCCCACATAAAGCTAGTTCTGGACAGCGCAGTGGTAGTACATTGTATAAACAGGGGAGGCTCCAAGTCACGTCATCTAAATCATGTCATGGTAGCCATCTTCTCCCTGGCAGACAAGTTCAGTTGGCATCTCTCCCTCCACTCACATAGCTGGAGTGAGAAACGTCATAGCAGACGCGTTATCCCGATCAGTGCCCCTAGAGTCGGAATGGTCACTGGACAACAGTTCGTTCCAATGGATCCTTCAAAGAGTTCCAGGGCTACAAGTGGATCTCTTCGCATCTCAAGCGAATCACAAACTGCCGTGTTATGTATGCCCCCAACCTGGACCCTCTGGCCTATGCCACGGACGCCCTGGCTCTAGACTGGAACAACTGGAAGAAGATTTATGTCTTTCCTCCAGTGAATCTTCTCATGAAAGTTTTAAACAACTCAGAACATTCAAGGGTCACAGTGGCTCTAGTAGCCCCAGACTGGCCGAAGAGCAATTGGTATCCCCTAATTCTGGAGCTGGGCCTTCGTCCTCTTCGGATCCCCAATCCCAGGCTCTCCCAGTCAGTACAAACGAAGACTGTGTTCGCTTCCTCAGGGATTCTCAAAACCCTAACTTTATGGACTTCATGAAGTTTGCGGCAAAAAGAGTATTGTAACATTTGACCCATCCAGAATAGTTCTCTTTCTTGGAATCCGATAAAATGGGATTCAACTTTGAGACAGTATGATGCTGCTGTCAAAAAGGTTAGCAATCTTCCTGAGAGAATCAGATATTAGAATCATGACAGTTAATTCAGCTATATCCTTTTTCAGATCCCTATTTGAAAAGGTTTAGCAGCTAGCACGATACGACCAAACAAGTCAGCCTTGAAAAAGATATTTCAATTTGGGTTCAACATAGACTTGACGGATTCCTACTTCTCGTCTATTCCTAAGGCATGTGCTAGACTTAGACCTTCTGTAAGGCCTACGTCAGTTTCATGGTTCTTAAACGATGTTCTAAAACTGGCTTCAGAAACCGATAATGACACATGCTCTTTATAATGCTCTTAAGAAAAAACCCTATTGCTTTTTAATTTACGATTAGCTTTCAGGAGCAAGAATTTCAGAACTGTCGGCTTTATCCAGAGATCCGGATCATATTCAATTCCTTCCCACAGGGGAAGTCCTACTTTCTCCGGAACGTAGCTTTTAGCAAAGAATGAAGATCCTTTGATGAGGTGGGAACCTTGGAAGGTACTACCCCTTCCACAAGATGTATCTCTTTGCCCAGTTACAACCTTACGAGCCTTTCTGTCCAGGACCTCCTCATCTTCATCGGGTCCCTCTTTAAGAGGGAAAAAGGTGGAACTTTATCCATTAAAGGCATCAGGCAACAAATCCTGTACTTTATTAAGCAAGCCAATCCTGACTCTTTCCCGAAAGCACATGATGTCAGGGCAGTAGCCACCTCAATTAATTATTTCCAACACATGAACTTCGATGAGTTGAAAAAGTATACCGGATGGAAATCGCCGACAGTGTTCAAACGTCATTACCTTAAGTCCTTGGAAGCTCTGAAATTTTCAGCAGTAGCAGCGGGTAACATAGTTTCCCCTGACTCTAGTTAATTTGTAGTAGAAGATTCAGTCCTCCTTTCTACCTGCCTCACCCAACAGTTCGTCTATTCCTGCCGTGTTCATTTACATTCACCTTGTGTCTTAGCTGCTTTTATGATGATGTAGTGGGTGCACCTATTTTTTTTGCTAGGGGACACTCCACCGAGATGATTATAGATATTGATCTCATGGATGTTACCCCCTTATTTTTTTTATGGCTTATGGGGATACATCTTATTTATAATGGTTACGGGTTTTGTATATTAAGTCTATACATTCCTTATATATTATCATTGTGATTAATTTGTTCATTGATTATCTTAATTGCTATTATATTTTGATACATGCCTTTACACAGTTACCATTTTGTTACATGTAAACCATTTTACCTCTGTACATATGTAAATTACCTTATGATAAGAAACATGATTAGAATTAAGTGTAATTTAAGCATATTTCTAATTTTGTATCACTGTGTATTTGTATCTTTTTAGCAATTATATTCTTTTTATATTTATTTCTCTTTTATTTGAGACCTATTCTGATTTATTTTATTACTTTTGTTTACAATCTTGTGCTATTTCTCTGGTACGATTTCGCGCAGCGACACGAGCGAGCCCAGAAAAGGGATTTTTGACGTAAGGAAAAATCTATTTCTGGGCGATTGGCTCGTCGTACGCCAGCGAAAATCCTCCCACCCTACCCATCCCTTCGCCCAAGATTGTCTGCTAACTTCAGGATGGCCACCAGAGGCGCAGCAGTCGGCAGCATGGGATGGAGTAGTAGTAGTACGAGCTGCTCACTCTGTGGGTCGGCTCTCCTCTTGGAGGGTTTTTGTAGTGGGAGATTTCTATTGGCATTTGGCTCGTGGTAGTGGTCTCACTCGCCTAGTGTTCATACCGACACCCTTTTGGAGGGTGAGCGAGTCAGTTATACTGACCTTTTTCTTTATTTTATTTATTCTCTGGTATGTGTTAGTACATTTACCCTAGAAATAATAGATTAAAGGATATTTCGCTGGCGACACGAGCCAATCGCCCAGAAATAGATTTTTCCTTACGTCAAAATCCCTTTTTTACATTTTACTTGGGTTTATATTTTATCAACTGTGATGGTAATTGCTTCATAGCAAAGGAAGATAAAGTAAAGGAGAACGCATTTTCGAGAAGTTCGGCAGTAAGGAGGTTTTCGCGCCCGTGTTGGAGGCGTCTTTTCCTCGCGGCTGTTCTGGAATCGTCGGGCGTGTTGTGGAGCGCAAAAATGCGCCGTCGTTACGTGAGAAACGCCGCGATTTCTGATGCAATACCTCGTCTAGATTCATCTAAGAAGTTCTAGAAATCCCTGGAGTCGGTGACGTTCGCCGTAGGCTCCGCCCCCAGAGTGCCGTATAAATACGACGAACGAACTTTGGAGAGCAGTGATCGTAAGAGGAAGAGATCGTAAAAGAGAGAGATCACCAGTTAGTAAGAGCCACAGATCAGATTATCAGTGAGAGATCAGCAGCAGTGATCGTCAGAGAGAGACTAGAGACAAAGGAACCGACGAAGTATCAATCATCGGAAGAGTTGTTCGAGAGTTGGTGGGATACGTATTGGTCTAGTCGTCTTCAGGTGTGGACGGCCGAGTTGTCTCTACGTTGAGCAGACTTCGGAGAAGAAAAGGGGAGATTTCCTGCCTTACGAATAGACTATTTTCTGCAATACGGAGTCAAGAGGACGTCTGCAGTTGCCGCTCTACTTTTATGAAGCCACCTCTTCGAAGTGCCAAACTGATTAGCAAGTATTCGAATTGCCTCACTGTTTCCCCCAGTTCATGCAGTGTAAGATTCTATCTGTTTATGTAAATAGGAGATACCATTCTGCATTTACCTTTGTTAGTAAGCTTGTAAATAAACCTTTGTTGTGTTAGTGTTTCTTTCTATATTCGTATCCCCAGTTTCAACTGTTTGTGTTGATACATTTTTTTTATTATATATTTCATATTGAACCTGAAGCGGACCTCCCTCACAGGCCATAACATTGTGTCGACCTTTAACCAGGATATTTCGACACTGTAACATTGTCTCTGAGAAGCTCAGATCCGTAACATTGTGGCGACCTTGCCTAGGCTATCAACACTTTAACAGTTTGTAACAGGGAGAATATAGAAAGAATCAGAATGAGTGGGATGGTGAAAGAGTTTATTGAGTCAGGTAAGATACTAGTCTAGAGGGGAATGATCTCCGTATGTTGAAAAGAAAGAAAGAGAAAAGTATGAGAGAGAGAGAGAAGTAATGAAACTGCAGCAAGAGAGAGAAATGTTGTTAATGCAGCAGGAAGAAAAGAGAAAAAGTACGTATGCATGAGCAGGAGGAGAGAGAGAAAGAATGCATGCATGACCAGGAAGAGAGAGAGAAAGAGCGTATGCATGAGTTGGAAATCGCTCGGTTAAGACAAAGCACTCTTAACAGTCAGTCAGGCCAGAACGAAAACGAAACTGATAGGTTAGGTATGAGTGCAGTGTTAAAATTAGTACCAAAGTTTGATGAGGAAGATGTTACGACATATTTCATGTGTTTTGAGAAGTTAATGGAAAGAGTAGGTTCTCCTAAAGAAACGTGGACTTTATATTTGCAGTCAGTTTTGAGTGGTAGGGCGCTTACTGTGTATAGTTGCATGGCTAAGGAGGAATGTGATAATTAAGATATCGTGAAAGAAACCGTTCTTAGTGCGTATAAGCTAGTACTGGAGGCGTACCGTAAGAAATTTAGAAATTTGAGAAAGGATGAAAATATTACGTATGCAGAATATGGTAAGAAGTTAGAAAGGCTGTTTTTTGATTGGTTAACTTCTGCTAAAGTTGAGGATTTTGATAGTTTGAAGAACTTAGTGTTGTTAGAAATCTTCAAAGATAACGTGTCCCCTGAGATTAAACTTTACATAGAGGATAGGCGAGAAGTATCTTTTGCAGGAGCAACTAGGCTAGCTGACGAATATAGTCTAACTCATAATTTGAGTGTTAGTAAGAAACGAAATGATCCTTCATCTGGTAGAGTACAAAGCAGTAAAGGTTTCAGTCCTAGTAATAGCAATGCGAGTATAAAAGTGACTATTCCTGTTATACATGCGGAAAACCTGGTCATACGTCTAAGGTTTGTAAGGATGATGTGATGAGAGAAATTAGGAAAGTTTTTGGCGAATTTCTGTCGGAAGGTGTAGTTTCCTCTCTTGGAGGAGTAGATTCAAGAGAAGTAGTCTTGCTTCGAGACACAGGGGCCGCTGTATCACTGATAAGGAGTGATTGTGTGCCGAACAAGGCAGAAATCAATATGGAAGAGAAAGTCATGTTAGGTGGATTTCCTAACACTTGTGTTCTTTGTCCTTTGTTGAAGTTGAATTTAGAAAGTCAGGTAGTGTCAAGAGAAGTAAAACTTGCAGTTGTGGACAGTTTGCCCGTTGAAGGCGTTGATATTATTGTCGGTAACGACTTAGCTTTATCCAAGAATGTGAATCCTGTTGTGAGGAATATTCCAGTGCCTGAAATGGTAGTAACTAGGTCGGGTTTAGATACAGACGTAGACTACGGTGATAATAAGTTCGTGGATTCAAATGAAAGTGAGTTTGTGGATTCGAACGAGTGCGAGTTCGTGGATTCGAACGAGTGCGAGTTCGTGGATTCGAACGCGAATAAGTTCGTGGATTCGCACGAGTGTGATAGAGGTAGCGAGGTTGATCTTGGCATGAGTGTGGCTGAGAGACCTAACTCTATCGTTGACAGTGAGAGCCAAGGGGAAGGCGTAGCTGTCGAGAGTAACGTAGTAAATGTGCCAGTATCTAGTACTAGTTACGGTGATGAATTAGGCTCTAACGTTTTAGATAAGGATGAGCTAGTCAAGTTGCAGAGAGAGGATGAGACACTAACCCGAAATTTTGAATATGAGCTGAATGATGATCTCGATGATGTCTGTAAGGAAACTTTTTGTGTTAAGGACGAAGTTTCATGTCATGTTTGTCCTAAGTCAAGTAGTGAAGGGGAAATCACAGAAAAATTCGTAGTTTCTAGGAAGCTTCATGAATTAATTTTGAAGTTAGCACATGATGAGCAAGGACATTTGGGAGTAAATAAAACTTTCAAGTGTATTAGTAGGACGTACTTTTGGCCTAAGATGAAAAATGATGTATGTTTTAAGAGGTATGTTATAAGCTGTCATAAATATCAAATTGCATGGAAACCGATTCAAGTAATTTCCAGAGTTCCATTGTGTAATATTCCTTCGGTAAGCGAATCTTTTGAGAATTTATTTATAAATATGTATGTTCTGAACTTTGCCTAGAAGTATGGGTAGAGATGATTGCATAACTAATCTTGAGTAGTATAAAAACAATCTAAGAGATGTTTGGTAGCTAGCAGAGGAGAATGGAAGCGCTTGGCACTTAGCGAAAGAAAACCTGAACGGAAGTCAAGGGGGAACTGAAGGAAACCATTATCTTAGCGCAAACAAGAGAAGTTTGTGTGTAAGAGATAAAGTTTTCGTACTAGTCTCGAGAGAAAGTCCCTTTTTACCTTGTAAGTGTGAAGGTCCTTTTTCAGTTTTAGAGAAGAGGGGAAAAATACATTATAGAATTAATGTGGGTGAGGGTAGAGCAAAGGCAATGAATGTAAATTTGCTTCAGAATTATAAACAACGCCCCGTGCCGTGGCCTCCGCCCTCCGCCCGTGTAACAGTGTTACTGAGTGAGATTAGTTTTGAGAAAAACACAAGAGGTGTTTTAGTATTTATAAGTTTTAATCAGAGTTCAGAAAACGGAAAAAGTAAGAGAGAAGGATAATGTTATAGTTACTAGCCTCTAGAGATTTTTCTCAGAATGAGTAGCCTAGTGACCGTTTTCTGTTTTGGCATGAGTGGTTGAGCGAATGAGGAAGTATTAAAGCTTTATGCAGAATTGTTTCCCCGCTGTTTAATTTTTGCTTCTCTTTTAGAAAAAAAAATAAAATCAGTTGATTTCATTTTTTTTCTCTTTTGGGGGGGCGTGTGATGGTAATTGCTTCATAGCAAAGGAAAATAAAGGAAAGGAGAACGCATTTTCGAGAAGTTCGGCAGTAAGGAGGTTTTCGCGCCCGTGTTGGAGGCGTCTTTTCCTCGCGGCTGTTCTGGAATCGTCGGGCGTGTTGTGGAGCGCAAAAAAGCACTGTCGTTACGTGAGAAACGCCGCGATTTCTGATGCAATACCTCGTCTAGATTCATCTAAGAAGTTCTAGAAATCCCTGGAGTCGGTGACGTTTGCCGTAGGCTCCGCCCCCAGAGTGCCGTATAAATACGACGAACGAACTTTGGAGAGCAGTGATCGTAAGAGGAAGAGATCGTAAAAGAGAGAGATCACCAGTTAGTAAGAGCCACAGATCAGATTATCAGTGAGAGATCAGCAGCAGTGATCATCAGAGAGAGACTAGAGACAAAGGAACCGACGAAGTATCAATCATTGGAAGAGTTGTTTGAGAGTTGGTGGGATATTGGTCTGGTCGTCTTCAGGTGTGGACGGCCGAGTTGTCTCTACGTTGAGCAGACTTCGGAGAAGAAAAGGGGAGATTTCCTGCCTTACGAATAGACTATTTTCTGCAATACGGAGTCAAGAGGACGTCTGCAGTTGCCGCTCTACTTTTATGAAGCCACCTCTTCGAAGTGCCAAACTGATTAGCAAGTATTCGAATTGCCTCACTGTTTCCCCCAGTTCATGCAGTGTAAGATTCTATCTGTTTATGTAAATAGGAGATACCATTCTGCATTTACCTTTGTTAGTAAGCTTGTAAATAAACCTTTGTTGTGTTAGTGTTTCTTTCTATATTCGTATCCCCAGTTTCAACTGTTTGTGTTGATACATTTTTTTTTTTATATATTTCATATCGAACCTGAAGCGGACCTCCCTCAGAGGCCGTAACATTGTGTCGACCCTTTCCAGGATATTTCGACACTGTAATATTGTCTCTGAGATCTCAGAGTCCGTAACATCAACTAAATTACAATTCTTCAAGAACATAAAAATAGGCATGACTGGAAATGCAGAGGATTCTGACAAGAATTCTTTCATAGATCTGTTTCCAAAAGTCGACTGTCGTTGCTGGTCGTACTTTAGGCATTCGCATAACACGTCTTCACTCAGGAGCTGAGCCACTTGGGCTGCTCATCAAGTGTCCATGTGTCAGACAGGTATGGCCTATACGGAGACATGTCAGAATTACTTGTGCATGTCTCTCTCTGATATGATGAACTCAACTTTCCAACATCAGGTTTTGTCTTAATTTATTATTTTCTGATTTTTCATTCCAAATACTATGTTGCCATTTCCTTTTAAAACCCATCTTTATGTATGTTACATAATCACTCAAAAGTAGATTTACACTTGATATTGTCATTTGATTTGCTTCTTTGGCTGCTTTGTCTGCCTCTTCATTTCCTTTGATCCCAACATATTTCTACATTTTTACCAATAATGTCTAATTTATGAAATAATAATTTAATTTGTTCTACAATAATATTTTTTGGTTTGTAACTCTGGATGGCCTCTATGGCACTTCTCGAGTCATTAAAAATCACAAAATTATTGAATGATGCTTTTTTAATTATTCTTATGGCTGAGGCAATTGTGCACAGCTCCACTGTGAATACTGAAGCTGTATTAGGTAGAGAGAATTGATATGATTTGTCTTGGGACACTGCAGCATATCCCACTCCATATTCTGATTTAGATCCATCCGTGTACATATATTGCATAATGTAGACCTTTTTGGCTCATATGCTCTATTGTATATTGTCTATGGTTTGCTGGCATATATGAGTATTTTTTCTTATAAATATTTTAATTATGTGAAAGTTTTCATTTCATTCATTGTCCAAAGAGGAGGCTATTTTACTATTAGAGGAATTTGTATATTCATATTTAGTGACTCAATCAATCTTCTAGCTCTAATTGGGAAAGGGGGTAGATGATTGTTAATAAATATATCTCTTAGTTCAAATAATTTTTTTGTTGGAGAATCACTTGTCCTAATTCTCTGAGCACTCTTCATTATTACAAGCTCTCTCTATAGAGAGAGAGAGAGGTAGTTCACCACATTCAACCTGTAAAGAAGAGGTCAGTGATGATTTAAAGGCTCCTGAACATATTCTAAGGGCCTCATTATGAACTGGGTCCAACGTTTTCTGTGCTGCAGCTGACGCCAAGCCATATATTTCGCTACCATATCAATTACAGACAGGACTGTTGCTTTATACAGTAATGAAAGGGTTTGTCTATCAGCTCCCTAAATAGCATTTGATAATTTTATAATTAGATTTAATGCTCTTGTACATTTTGATTTTAAGTATGTTATGTGGGGTTCACAGTTTAAGTGAGTATCAAACACTTAACCTAAAAATTTTGCAGTTTGTCTAATTGGTATACTATGATTTCTGATTTTTAAATCCATTACTTTGCCTTTCATCCACCTTTTATTTTTTAAAACAAGACTGCTTGAATCTTATGTATGGATGACTTAAACCCAACAGATGAGGTCCATTAATTCATTTTTATTATACTTTTATTAATGATGCTCTCTGCATGTTTAATACGAGAGGCTGAATAACATATGGCAAAACCATCCATGTATAGGTTGCTTTTAATTCCAGTTGGTAGATTTTCATTGACATCATTAACAAATGGAAATTTACTGGACAATATGAAAACTATGATTTGTTAAAAAGTTTTGGGTGGACCTAGGTAAATGTCCACGGATGTTGTTATTTTGTAAAGTTTATAGTACCTCCATGTAATATCGTAAGCCTTTTCAATGTCAAAAAAGACTGCTACAGTTATTTCTTTTCACTCAAATTCTCTATGTATATGGTCTTCAAGGTTAGAGAGAATCTAACGTCGATCTGTTACACTGACCCAAATTGAGTGGGAGTCAAAACTTTATTTTTTCTAATGTGCCATGTTAATCGAGCATTTACCATTTTTTTCTAGTAATTTGCATAAGCAACTTGTTAGAGAAATTGGTCTTTAGTTATTTGCATTACTTGGATCTTTTCCAGGTTTGGAGATAGGAATTGTTATTGCTTTATGCCATTCATCAAATTTCTAAGCCATAAATCATTATAAAATTGTATTATGTATAACTTTGCCAGAGGTGTTAAGTGGCAAATCATCTCAAAGATTTATTGCTGTTCATGAGAGCATATTCCAACTCTTCCATATTAATTTTTTTATTATAATACATGTCTTCTATTGTTTCAAAATTTTTTTTATTAGTTCTATATTATTTTTCTTGGTTGGGAAGTGGTCATCTACATTTCTATCACTACGTACTTACATTTGCTAAGTTTTTTCCTATTAGATTACTTATTTCTTTTGGATCTAGTATCCTTTTTCCATCTTTTAATATGACATTTCTGGATGGTTTCAGATGGGTACCATTTATTTTCCTGAATTTTTCCCGTATTTTTTGTATGAGAGTATTATTAGAGAGATCTGATACATATTTCCTCCATGAAATTATTCTTCCTTGAACTACTTCCTTTTTAAATTTTGCAGATATTTTGTTGTATAAAGGCTTTAATACATCAATTTCTAGCAACAATATAGTAATTTTTTGTAAAGTACCTTCTAATATTGGTAATGTTTTATTTATTTTACTGAACTTTCTATTCAAATTATCTAATCATCTCCCTATTGAGTGTTTTATATTTATTAATTCTGTTAGCTCATCGAACCACCATGGAACTTTGTGCTTTGTTGCATGCATTTTTAATGAAAAAAACAAGAAACTTATTAGTTTCATTATGGTCTTTTAAATATTCATATGGTGGTATACTTCTAGTGTACATTTCGTATCGTTCCCAATCTGCTTTATAAATGTTATAGTGAGGAACATGTTTTGCTGGATTATTTTGTAATAAAGAAATTAATATTGGGAAATGATAACTGGTGTGCAAGTCATCAACTGTGTTCCAATCCAATCTGTCAACTATACTTGTTGAACATAGGGTTACATCTACATTAAAATCACCTAATATTAACAAAGGTTCTTTGGCATTTTTAAATAATTCTCCAAGTTTATCAATATCGTAATTTTTATTTGGTTGGTTGTATAAATTATAAATAATATAATTATCATTTTTCACTCAAATTTTAATACCCAATATTTTAAGGTTGGCAATGTTTACAGGTAATTTGTCATAACATACTTTGTTATGTACATGTATGGCTGTACCTAAATTTCCTTCTTCTTCCTGTGATGTTGATATTAACCCTTAACCCTTTAACGCCGATTGGAATGATTAAACGTCGATATAAATTGTCTGTTGGGTGCCGATTGGACATATGGTACGTCAATATAAAATTTTTTTTTTAGATTCGCAGAAAAATAGTTATAGGCCTACTAGGCGAAAACTTTTGAATCACGCGCTTTGGGGGGATGCTGGGAGCTCACGGCGTTGTTTTGTTTACAATCGTTACCCAGGGTGCGCAAGCGCGAATTTCTTTCTTCTCGCACTAAAAAGTATCAGCGACACATCTCAGAAATTATTTCGTCACATTGATATAATTTTTGCACCATTTTATATTAGCCGTTACATGGAGTAATATATATGAAAATGTGCGCAATTTCATGTAGAATACAACAAAAAACAACTCATGGTTGTAGCTTTAATCAGTTTTGAAATATTTTCATACAAATAACAATAAGTGCCAAAATTTCAACATTCGGTCAAATATGACTCTTACCGAAAATGGTCGAAAAATGCAATTGTAAGCTAAAACTCTTATATTCTAGTAATATTCAATCATTTACCTTCATTTTGCAACAAATTGGAAGTCTCTAGCACAATATTTTGATTTAAGGTGAATTTATGAAAAAAAAAAAATCTTTTCCTTACGTCCGCGCGGTAACTCTTCCGAAAAAATCAGAAATTTTTTTGTCCGATTGTCGTAATGTTTGCACCATTTTAAAATAGCCGTTACATAAAGTTTTATATATGGAAATGTGTGCAATTTCATGTAGAATACAACTAAAAACAACCCATGGTTGTAGCTTTTATCAGTTTTTGAAATATTTTCATATAAATAACGATGTGCCAAATATCAACCTTCAGTCAACTTTGACTCTACCGAAATGGTAAAAAAAACGCAATTGTAAGCTAAAACTCTTACATTCTAGTAATATTCAATCATCTACCTTTATTTCTCAACAAATTGGAAGTCTCTAGCACAATATTTGATTTATGGTGAACTTATGAAAAAAAAAAAAAAATTTTCTTCATCCGCACGGTACCTCTTCCGAAAAAAATCAAAATTTTTTCGTCCAATTGTCGTAATGTTTGCACCATTTCAAATTAGCCGTTACATAAAGTTTTATATATGAAAATGTGCGCAATTTCATGTAAAATACAACAATAAACAACCCATGGTTGTAGCTTTTATCAGTTTTGAAATATTTTCATATAAATAACGATAAATAGAAAAAATTAGTCCTTCGGTCAACTTTAACTTGACTGAAATGGTAAAAAACTGCAATTGTAAGCTACAACACTTAAAGTCTAGTAATATTCAATCAATTACCTTCATTTTGCAACAAATGGGAGGTCTCTAGCACAATATGTTGATTTATGGTGAATTTTTGAAAACAGCTTTTTTTTACGTCCAAGCGTTACGAATTCATGCATCATTTTGTGATAATATTTTCTCTGTGTTGCATTGATTGTTTTACAATGCGTTATATACCAAAATTATTGTAATTTAGTGTACAATACAACAACAAAAATTAACTCGTTAGCTTTAACCGTTTTGCTCACAGCACGATTTGTATACAATTATATATGAAAATTTTTTTCGTGCAGTCATATATCCCAATATTTATATATGATAATGATATTTTTCTTCATTTCTGATGGTTGCATACTAAACTTCAGGCAATTACCAAAATAAGGAGCCAAAAATGAACTCTTAATCTTGAAAACTAAGCGTGCTGTGATTTTTTGAAAAAAAAATTTCCGCTTCGGCGCTCACTTGCGAACGCCGCCGTCATACGGGAGACAATTTTTACAATACCGCTTCGGCGTTTAAGGGTTAA
The DNA here is from genome assembly GCF_015104395.2 of Macrobrachium nipponense. NCBI lineage: Eukaryota > Metazoa > Arthropoda > Malacostraca > Decapoda > Palaemonidae > Macrobrachium > Macrobrachium nipponense. The sequence continues at coordinate 54,978,370 of NC_087210.1, read as the reverse complement.
ACGCCTATTGGATGACTGTAACGTCGACGAAAATTGTCTTTTGGATCTGAATTGACGTATTAAATGTTGATGCAAAAGTTTTTTTAAAAATCTGCAGAAAAATAGTTATAGGGCTACTTGGTGAAAACGTTTGAATCACGCACCTTGAGGGATGCTGGGAGTTCACAGATCAAGCTGTTGCTTTGTTTACAACCATTACCCAGGCGAGCAAGCACGAATTTCTTTCTTCTCGCACTAAAAAGCATCAGCGACACATCTCAGAAATGATTTCGTCACTTTGACATAATTTTTGCACCATTTTATATTAGCCGTTACACAGAGTTTTACATATGAAAATGTGTGCAATTTCATGTAGAATACAACAAAAAACAACCCATAGTTGTACCTCTAATCAGTTTTGAAATATTTTCATATAAATACCGATGTGCCAAAATTTCAACCTTCAGTCAACTTTGACTCTACCTAAATGGTCGAAAAACGCAAAAGCTAAAACTCTAATATTCTAGTAATATTCAATCATTTAACTTCATTTTACAACAAATTGGAAGTCTCTAGCACAATATTTCAATTTATGGAGAATTTATGAAAAAAACTTTTTCCTTACGTCTGCGCGGTAACTCTTCCAAAAAATTTTGAAATTATTTTGTCTGATTGTCGTAATGTTTGCACCGTTTTATATTAGCCGTTACATAAAGTTTTATATATGGAAATGTGCGCAATTTCATGTAGAATCCAACAATAAACAACTCAAGGTTGTAGCTTTTATCAGTTTTGAAATATTTTCATATAAATAATGATGTGCCAAAATATCAACCTTCGGTCAACTTTGACTCGACCGAGTCAAAAAATGCAATTGTAAGCTAAAACTCTTATATTCTAGTAATTTTCAATCATTTACCTTTATTTTGCAATAAATTGGAAGTCTCTAGCACAATATTTCGATTTAAGGTGAATTTAAAAAAAAAAAACATTTTCCTTACGTCCGCTCGGTAACTCTTCCGAAAAAATCACAAATATTTTTGTCTGATTGTCGTAATGTTTGCACTGTTTTATATTAGCCGTTACATAAAGTTTTATATATGAAAATGTGCTCAATTTCATTTAGAATACAACAATAAAACAATCCATGGTTGTAGCTTTTATCAGTTTTGTAATATTTTCATATAAATAACAATAAGTGTCAAAATTTAAACCTTCAGTCACCTTTGACTCGACCGAAATGGTAAAAAAACGCAATTGTAAGCTAAAACTATTACATTCTAGTAATATTCAATCATTTACCTTTACTTTGCAACAAATTGGAAGTCTCTAGCACAATATTTTGATTTTTGGTGAATTTATGAATAAAACTTTTTCCTTACGTCTGTGCGGTAACTCTTCCGAAAAAATCAGAAATTTTTTCGTCCGATTGTCGTAATGTTTGCACCGTTTTATATTAGCCATTACAAAAAGTTTTATATATGAAAATGTGCACAATTTCATGTAGAACACAACAAAAAACAACCCATGGTTGTAGCTTTTATCAGTTTTAAAATATTTTCATATAAATAACGACAAATAGAAAAAATTCTACCTTCAGTCAAATTTAACTCGACCGAAATGGTTGAAAACTACAGTTGTAAGCTACAACACTTAAAGTCTAGTAATATTCAATCAATTACCTTCATTTTGCAACAAATGGGAGGTCTCTAGCACAATATTTTGATTTATGGTGAATTTTTGAAAATAACTTTTTTACGTCCGCTCATTACAAATTCATGCATCATATTGTGATAATATTTTCTCTGTGTTGCTTTGATCGTTTTACAAATTGTTATATACCAAAATCATCACAATTTAGTGTACAATACAACGAAAAATTAATTAACTCATTAGCTTTAACCGTTTTGCTCACAGCGCGATTTGTATATAATTATATATGAAATTTTTTTTGCGCTGTCATATATTCCAATATTTATATATGATAATGATATTTTTTTAAATTTCTGATGGTTGCATACTAAACTTAAGGCCATGACAAAAAAAGGAGCCAAAAATGAACTCATAATCTTGAAAATTAAATGTGCTGTGATTTTTTTAAAAAATGATATTGTTAAACTACAATAAAGTTTTGTACATACTTACCTGGCAGATATATACTTAGCTATAGTCTCCGACGTTCCCGACAGAATTTCAAATCTCGCGGCACACGCGACAGGTAGGTCAGGTGGTCTACCTTACCCGCCGCTGGGTGGCGGATGTACGAACCACTCCCGTAAGCTTGTCAGATTTTTCTCTTCCACCTGTCTCCTGAGGGGAGGCTGGGTGGGCCATTAATCGTATATATCTGCCAGGTAAGTATGTACAAAACTTTATTGTAGTTTAACAATATCATTTTTGTGCATGAACTTCCCTGACAGATATATACTTAGCTGATTGGCACCCTTGGTGGAGGGTAAGAGACAGCTCAATAATACAGGTAAGACGGGAAACAACTAATGTTGTAGGATATAAAAACCTTGGTTCTCACCTTTTCAGGATGAAGACTTCATAGATACTATCTCTGAGTCTGCATTGCCTGGAGAGCTACAGCTAGGACGTGACCTGATGCTGAAAGACTCTCGGATCTACCACTGGGATATGTGATCCCCTATTGTGGTAGAATCCAAGTCGGATGCTGTTAGAGGGACCTTGTCCGCTTACCTAACAGATCCTTACCACTACCTCTGCAAGGAGCCAAAACCCACCAGACCACCTAACCAAAATACAAAGGGTTAATATACGACAAAAAGAGGTGCCTCCTGCAACCTCTTTCAGACAACCAAAAAACAACAATATAAAATATAGGGTAACATATAAAAATTTACACAGGATAAGTTTCAGCTCCCTGCCCCAGCACCGAATCCGCCGATACGAAAGGACCCAAGCGAAGAATTTATCATATGTGATTTTTACATCACGTAGGTAGTGGTTTGCGAAAACCGATTGGCATCTCCAAAAAGTCGCCTCCATCAAGTTCCGCACAGACATATTTTTTCTGAATGCAAGCGAAGTTGCGATGGCTCTCACCTCGTGAGCTTTCACTTTCAGTAGTCTAAACTGATCTTCCTTACAGGCAACATGTGCCTCTGTAATAAGGCTTCTCAGAAAAAAGGAAAGAGCATTCTTCGACATGGGCCGAGTGGGGTCCTTTACGGAGCACCAAAGTACATCTTGATTAGCCTTAAGTTGTTCCTTCCTCTTAAGGAAATACTTCATAATTCTCATAGGGCAAAGAGTTCTTTCAGGCTCTTCCCCTACTAGAAAAGATAAACTACGAACTTCAAAGCTCCTGGGCCAAGGGCGTGATGGGTTTTCATTCTTTGCAAGGAAACTTGGAAGAAACGAACATACCATAGAATCTTCCTTAAACCCTACATTGCCCTCAATAGCTTGGAGCTCACTCACTCTTTTAGCTGTAGCTAGGGCCAAAAGGAAGATAGCCTTCTTCGTCAAGTCCTTGAAAGAGGCTAAGCCAGGAGGTTCGAATCTAGACGATCCAAGGAATTGTAGGACTACGTCTAGATTCCAGTTCGGTACTACATGAGGACGCTTAATGGTTTCAAATGATCTAATAAGATCATGCAGGTCCTTATCATCGGATATATTTAAGCCTCTATGCCGAAATACCGCCGCAACATACTGCGGTATCCCTTAATAGTTGACACAACCAGATGACATTCTTCTTTGAGGAAAATAAGGAAATCCGCAATTTGGGTCACAGAGGTACTGGAAGAGGAAATGTTCTTCCTCTTGCACCAACGTCTGAAGACATCCCACTTTGACTGGTATACACGCAAGGTGGAAGGTCTCCTCGCTCTTGCGATTGCTTAGCAGCTGCTGCTGAAAAGCCTTTCGCTCTGACCAAACTTTGGACAGTCTGAAACCAGTCAGACTGAGAGCGAGGAGATTTTTGTGGTACCTGTCGAAGTGGGGTTGTCTGAGTAGATCGCTCCTTAGCGGGAGCGATCTTGGAAGGTCCACCAACCATTCCAGTACCTCTGTGAACCATTCTTGGGCCGGCCAAAAGGGAGCGATTAAGGTCATTCTCGTTGAATCGGACTCTACGAACTTCTTGATAGTTAGCTCCCAGGATCTTGAAGGGGGGAAACGCGTAGACGTCGAGTCCGTTCCAGTCTAGAAGAAGAGCATCTATTGCTACTGCCTCTGGATCCGATATCGGAGAGCAGTAAGGATCCAGCCTCTTGTTCTTTGACGTGGCAAAGAGGTCTATGTGTGGCCTGCCCCATAACTTCCACAGGCTCTGGCATACATCCAGATGAAGGGTCCACTCTGTGGGAAGGACCTGATCTTTCCTGCTGAGGAGATCTGCTCTTACATTCCTTTCTCCCTGCACGAACCTGGTGAGAAGCTTGATTCCTCTTTCTTCTGCCCACAGAAGAAGGTCTCTTGCTGTCTCGTACAGGGAGAAGGAATGCGTCCCCCCCTGTTTCCTGATGTATGCCAGAGCTGTAGTGTTGTCCGCGTTGACCTGCACTACCGATCTTCTGACTTTGGGCTCGAAAGCCTGCAGAGCCAACCACACAGCCATCAACTCCTTTCTGTTGATGTGCCAGGCTACCTGGTCCCCCACCCAGGTACCTGACACTTCGTTGGTTCCCAGAGTTGCACCCCACCCATGTCCGACGCGTCGGAGAACAACACCAGGTTGGGGTCTGTGATTGAAGAGACAGTCCCTTCGCAAAGAGGTTGGGATCTGTCCACCATAAGAGATGTTTCTTGATGTCCTGGGATAACGACAGGGAGAACGTCAAATCCTGAGAACGACGACTCCAATTCCGATGAAGAAAGAATTGGAGCGGTCTCAGGTGCAACCTTCCTAGGGAAACGAATTGCTCCAGAGAGGAGAGTGTCCCCAGCAGACTCATCCACTCCCTCACTGTGCATACTTCTTTCCCTAAGAAGGTTGTTTACTCTCTCGAATCCTCGGGCTATCCTTTCCTGCGAGGGAAAAGCCCGAAAACTCAGAGAGTTCATCTGTATCCCGAGATACACACACTCTTGCTCGGGAATTAGTGATGACTTCTTGAAATTGACGAGAAGTCCCAAAGCCTTCGTCAATTCTAAAGTTACTTGTAAGTCCTTCAAACAACGATCTTCTGAATTGGCCCTTATTAGCCAATCGTCGAGGTACATGGATATCCTCACCCCTTTCAAATGAAGCCATTGAGCCACATTCCTCAAAATCCCCGTGAACACTTGAGGGGCCGTCGAGAGGCCGAAAACACAGAGCCCTGAACTGAAAAATTTTCCCCCCCATCATGAATCTGAGAAACTTCCTCGAGGAAGGATGGATCGGTACGTGGAAGTAAGCGTCCTGAAAATCCCAAGGAAACCATCCAGTCCCTGGACGAAGCGCTGCCAGCACTGATGAAGGCGTTTCCATCGTGAACTTCTTCTTTTCTACGAAGAAGTTCAGGGCGCTTACATCCAACACCGGTCTCCATCCCCTGAGGACTTCGGAACTAGGAAAAGGCGGTTGTAGAAGCCCGATGAATGATGGTCCTGTCACTAGTTCGATAGCCCCCTTCTCCAGCATCTGATCTACTGCTAGATGGAGAGCTTGATTCATGATGGGGTCTCTGTACCTGGCCGTCAGTTCCCTTGGGATGGTCGTCAAGGGAGGTCTTTCGACGAAAGGGATGAGGTAACCTCTCCTCAAAATAGAAAGGGTCCAAGGATCCGCCCCTTTTTGGGCCCAGACTTCTGCAAACTCTAAGAGTCTGGCGCCCACCGTTGTTTGAAGGACTTGCAAGTTATTTGGGGGCTTTAACAGACTTGGCGAAAGTCTTACCCCTTCTTGAAGGTCTACGACCTCTAAACGTAGAGGTTCTTGATGAAGATGCCCCTCGAAAGGGTTCTCGAACACTTGCCTTTTCCTTCTTAGCCTTGGTAGGGAAGGAAGGGCGAGGTTTTCTTGCCGACTGTGCCAAAAGGTCCTGGGTGGCTTTGGCCGAAAGTGACCTCGAAATGTCCTGCACTCGATGTTTCGGGAACAACTGAGTAGACAGAGGAGCAAACAGCAAAGAAGACCTCTGAGCATGGGAGACCGACTTCGTTAAGAAGGAACAGTAAACGACCTCTTCTTCACGATGCCGGCCCCATAAAGGGAGGCGATTTCACTCGCTCCGTCTCTTACTGACTTGTCCATACAAGACACACACATAAGATCATCTGGTGAAATTGACTCTGGCACTTCAATTTTCTTGGCTAGGACTCCCAACGACCAATCAAGGAAGTTAAATACTTCTAGCACTCTAAACATACCTTTGAGCAAATGATCCAATTCGTTCATTGCCCAAGTCGTCTTAGCAGAGTTAAGGGCAGTTCTCCTTGTCGAATCTACCAGTGCCGAAAAATCCGAATCAGCCGAAGACGGTAGACCCAATCCTAAGGGCTCTCCTGTTTCGTACAGAAACCAGCGCGTCCTGATAACTACGAAGGAGGAAAAGCGAACATCGTTTTCCCCGCTTCTTCTTTGGAAGCCATCCAGGAACCAAAACTCCTCAGTGCCTTCTTCATAGAAAGAGTTGGCTTCATCCTCACACAAGAAGAACTCTTCGCTGTCTTCGCCGTTGAAAAAAGTGAGTGAGGAGAAGGAGGAGCCGTAGCGTAAGGGAATCCCCAAAAACTTGTAAAAGTAGCTCTGTAAGCTTCTTGTAAGAAGAGACAGCAGCAGAAAGTGTTCGGTTCCTCATCCGAACCTTCTAGGACGTCTTGTCGAGGCGAGCGCGGAAGATCCTTAGGTGACGAAGAGATCCTAGCAGGAGTTGAGCGAGAGGTTGGAGAACGCCCTCTCTTAGAAGAGTTCACATCCACTGGAGAACGATGAGAAGATCTGGGAAGTATACGATGAGACTCCCTCTTCGAGGTATACGGAATCTCAGCCGACAGGAAGAAGAGGTAGGGGCTCCTACTCCGAGAATTCTCGGAAACATCCGCAGGGCGCTTACGAGGAGGCGAGCGCCTACTATACTCTATGCACCTATCCTGGGGCGAGCGGCTGCCAGGAGAAGAGCGCCTATCGAGAGCAGAGCGCTTGCGCGGCTCTCCATACCTGTCCAGTTGCGTACGATCAACGGAAGTTCGACTGGAAGGCGAAATGCGCCTACTAGGAGAAGGCTGCTTGCGAGACTCTTGACGTCTAACAAGAGGGTAACATTCAGGAGAAGGGCGCTTCAAAACTAACGAGCGCCTACTTGGAGAAGGGCGCTTCCGGGATTCCTGGTGCCTACCAAGAGACAAACGGTCAGGAGAAGTGCGCCTAGAAGCGGGTAGAGCGCCTACACGGAGAAGGGCGCTTGAAGACTCTTGTTGTCTGCCCTTAGGAGAATAATCATGGAGTATGACGCCTTAAAAGAGACGAGCGCCTACTAGGAGAGCTATGTGCAGTAGGCTCTTGGCGCCTACCTTGCGGGGAGCGGCTAACAGTAGGCCGTCTATCATGCACACGACTCCTACCAGACTCTAGATGCCTGTCAGGAGAGAAGTCACGATCCGATACTCGAGGAGAGTGACATCTGGAAGAAGAACGCCTACTTGTATAAGGGCGCCTTCTATAATCTTGAGCTGCTGAGGAGAAGTCTCACGCGAGGGAGTTGAAGAAATCGCGTGATGAGCAGGTGCAGTGCGCTTACCGGAAGCGGGGGATAACCAATCTGGAGAAAAAACTTCTTTCTCCATAGAGCGTCCTACCGATGTTTGGCGCCTTGAAATTGAAAGAGAGCCAGGCGAGCGAGGGCGCTCACGCGAGTGAGGGCGCTCCCGCGAGCGAGGGCGCTCAGCGCGAGCCCCCACCTTCATACGAAACCTCCCCATATGAAGGAGAACGATCCTCTGAAGAGCGGCGCCTAGATCTCTTGATCGGAAGAGAAACGTCCTTCTTCCTACGTGATCTAACTGCTAGAGAGTCTGCTAGCGCCGTGATCTGAGCTTGAAGTCCCGCGAGTACTCTCGTAGGAGAATCTTCTAATTCTTCCTCGGAAGCAGGCGCCGAGCGCGGTAGGGCGCGGGAGAAGAAGAACGATCACAGGATTTCTTGTGTTTCTTCGCCTCCACCGACGATTTTCGTTCCGGGAAAACCTCCGGACTAGAAGCCAAAGACTGCAGGGAGCCTTCCAAGCTCTCTTCAACGGGCGCGACGCATCCGGGGAGTTCCAACCTCTCTTCGGAGAGGGAGACGACGAAGAGGAGAAGCATTGGCGTAGGAGCTCCTTCTTGTAGCGATCCGAGCAGCCTGGGAGCGTACTTCAGGATCTGCCGAGGGGACGCCTGACCGGTGGGGGCTCTCCTAGCCCTCCTGCGGCTTTCGACTTTCCTACTCCACTGGAACTGGGAGTCTGGAAGAGGTCTAGGCCTAGAGGCACTAAGGAGCCGGTCAGACGCACCCTCCACAACACTGGGGACACTGCACTGAGATCACTAACACTCTCCTTACCTTCCAACTGACGAATCTTCTGATCCACAGAACGATTCTTGGCTTTCAGAGCTGCCGCCTCCGAAGGCGAATCTCCGGCTTCGGTGCGGGGAGCCGGGGCTGCAACTTGGGAAGAAGGTTCTAATTCTACGTTAGTACTATTAGGAGGATCCACATCCAACTCACTCATTCTAGATCTGCTAGAACTTCTAGAGGAAGCCTTACGCACTCTATCACGTTCCAACTTCCTAACATAAGAAGAGAGAGCCTTATATTCTTCTTCATTCAATCCCTTACATTCACTACAAGGGTTAGCAAACGCACAATCATTCCCCCTGCATTTCATGCAAACCGTGTGGGGGTCTACCGAAGCTTTCGGCAACCTCACCTTAGCATCCTTCATTCACGCAAACCTAAACAACACCGAAGTTTTTAACTACCGATTCTAGATCAGACATCGTTAAAGAAAATCAAACTCAAAATCAAACCGGTCCACAATCAGCGTATGCCAAGCCAAACAAAGCGAATACGTCACCAAAAGAAGTCCAAATTAACTCCAGGCAAGCGAGAATCGAAAAACTATCGAGAGGAACCGACAACAGTTGTTATCGTTCCCGCGACAGAGAAAAATCTGACAAGCTTACGGGAGTGGTTCGTACATCCGCCACCCAGCGGCGGGTAAGGTAGACCACCTGACCTACCTGTCGCGTGTGCCGCGAGATTTGAAATTCTGTCGGGAACGTCGGAGACTATAGCTAAGTATATATCTGTCAGGGAAGTTCATGTACAAAAACTTTTTTTTCCACTTCGGCGCTAACTCGCAAACGCCGCCAGCATACGGGAGACACTTTCAGAAATACCGGCTCGGTGTTTAAGGGTTAAGGTATATTTACCTATTGTTGGTATTGTATTATTGACATGTTGTAAACATAATATCATTGGTTCATATTCTCTTAATAACCTTTGTACTTCTCCCAGGTGTAATCTGGTCTGTAGAACATTTATGTTCCATTGTATAATATAGCTATTGAAAATAGTATGTTACATCGGTCGTGTTTTTTTTTATAGATTATTATCAACTTGAATTTTTTCTAAAATTTCATTTACGACGTTCAGTTTTTATCTTTATTATATTTTAAGTGCTCAATACACGTATCCTTTATCATGGGCGTTTAAATCAGTGGTTTCTTTCTTTCTGTATTTCATAAAATTTCTTATAATGTTTGTTAAACAATCTTTTGTTATATTTTTGTTATTGCTGCACAATGCAATGAAGCAATCATTACACCTACATGTGTTATCATGTATATCTATTACTTTATTTGTTCTTCTTGTACCGATTATTGGTGATAGAGTAATCTCTTCAACATTGACAGTCATCATCCATGGTATGGTTTTCCTCCACTTCTTTGGTGTTTTGGATCTCTACATCTATAGGTTTTATTATTATTTTAGGAGATAAAGGTATATTCTTATTTTGTTTTTGTTCTTTCTTCATATCTTTTTTATTTTGGTTTGACCGATGTTTCTCTAATGAAAGTTGGTTTCTTTCTTTGTTTTGGGTGGTGTTCTCTCTAAAGGTCTTTTTTTTTTTTTTTTAAATTTCCAGTACATCACAACTTCCTCCTTCCACCTCTGTGGTAGTACTTCTTGTGCTTCTATTTGCATTAATACTTCAAATGAATTTGATAGAATATTATCCATATCATTACACCTGTTTTGTTTCTTGATTATTTACTATCTTAAGTTTTTTCCTATATATTACTGATTTCTTCTTGTTACTTCCATCTATATGTTTTTTTGTTTCATTACTCTTTCCGGTTATAGAAGAATACGTAAGTTTCTTAGCAGGATCTTGAATTCCTCTCACTTTCAATTCTAATTTAGCTTTGTTATAGATATGCCTGTTCTTTCTTTTAACATTTCCAATTCCGAGTTGTATATGTAACACATGCATTCTTTGGATCTTGCATGATGATTCTGCTCACAGTTTACACACTTAGGTTGTGGTGTGTTCTGTAGATCCACAGTAAGCGCATACCGGTTCATTCCTACAATTTCTCTTTGTGTGTCCATACTTACTGCAATTTTGATATTGCAGTGGCTTTCGAATATAGGATGTTTACTCTCTATTTTGGCCTAAAAATTTTATTTTTTGAGTCTAAAATCATTTCCTCGTTGATTGGTTTGTCGTTATTGTCAGGAAGTACAATGGTACCTTGAATGCTGTTCATATTATCATGCTTTTCCATTTTAACATTAATGGTATCTATAATTTTTACACAAATAGCCTTCATACTAGCTTTTTGTTGTGGCTTCTATAAGCCAAGTCTTCTCTTTTATTTTTCTGAACAACATTTCTGCCAGAGGATGTTTATTTAATAAACAATTTTCTAATTTCAAAGCTGAAATTTCTGGGCTCAGTTCGTGTCGCTGTGTGAAATAATCCTTTAGTTCATTATTTCTTAGGTAAATGAGCTAACAATTACCAGAGAATAAACAAAATAAAGAAGAGGTCAGTATAACTGACTCGCTCACCCAAAATAAAAGAAGGGTGTCGGTATGGTAACTAGGGCGAGTGAGACCACTACCACAAACTTCTTGCCATTTAGAAATTTCCCACAGAGCGGGGTGGCAACTACTACTACTGCAACCCACGCCAAGCCGACTGCCGCGCCTCTGGTGTTCATCCTTTTCGTTAGCAGACTAGGAGACCCACGTGTTTCGTTTTGCTCTTGGTTTTTTGTGTGTTTTCGTGGATTATTCGCTACGATGGAACGAGCAGCTATTGCAGTAGCTAAGTTGAGTATTCTGCAAGGTTTGGATTTAGTTTCGTTCCATCCAGGTGCCTGTATTTGCCAATTTTTAGGTATAGATACAGGTTCCCGGTCTGGAGATGGCGGCAATTGTTCTGCCTCATGGCGGTTTGGTTCTCGGTCTCCCATACCTGGAACCTTTCCCTTATTTTTAACGTGTGACTCTAGTCCTTTTCATAATTATATCGTTAGGGGATTTAGCCTACCCCTGGTGTTAGGTCATGCATGCATGTCTCTCTACCTTACGTAGCATTCAGTATTTCTTTGTTTCCAGTCCCGCCCCTAGCCATCGCTCTTCGTATCGGCTCAGGCTAGCTTTGAGTGGTAGACTTTCTTTCGGGTTAGTCGTACACTCCTGGATATTTTTTCTCTTACTGTATTTTTATTTTCCCCTACTTTTGTTTTTTGTATATTGTGTTTTGGTTAGCCTAGGGCGTCTGGTCTGTTCGCTTAGCCTAGGTCTCAGTGGTCCCATGGTCCTCTTTTGCAGTTTGTTGCATCCTTATTGTCAGTTTTGTTGCATCACATTTGTTGCATCTTCCTGAACAGTTTGGTTGCATTATCCTAGGCTACCGATTCAGTCGGTTGTGTTGTGTTATCGTACCTTGGTCACCTCGTGATCGCGGTACAGCCAGACGCCCGTCCCAGTCGCCTGTCCCCCCCCCCCCCCCCCCCCCCCCCCCCCCCCCCCTTGCTCTCCCCATAGAGTAGAGGGGAGGGAGGTTTGTCCTTGCTCGCTCCATCCGGGCCTGACTCCCTCTCTCCCTACGCGGAGGGAGTAGGGGAGTCTGGACAGACACTTGGCTGGGAGTGACCTTGCTCTCCCTTGTTTGCGGTGGTGCTTCGCTGTGACGGAGTTGGGGAGTTGGCCTCCCCTCTCCTTTGTTGCTCCGGCGCTCCGCTGTATACTCAGGAACTGTTTTCGCCCCTCCTCGCTTCCCTCCCCCGTGACGACGGATCTCTGTTCTCTTCCTGGAGCCCCATCAATTACGGGAGGGAGGTACGGTAGCCCCGCCTGCCGGCGGAGTGGATGCGTTTTCAGTTGGTCCTTTCTGCTTTCCACCGTTCCTTCGTCTCCGGCGAGTGCCCTAGGCATTCCTCCGGCAGAGTCGGACAGCGCCGCGCTTCAGAGTCGTTCTCCGAAATTAGTTTAACTTTATTTATGCTTAAGTTAATTATAAGTTACCTTAAGCTGGGTTCCTCCCCTGACCTTGGTGTTTTTTCATTCTCCGGCTTACACCGGAGTCTTCATTATTATGCCTTTTAAGGTGATAGGGGAGGGGTTATGCCCGAAAATTTATTATTCTCCGGCATGCAACGGAGTACTAAAGTAGCCCTGTGAGTGTTATATTGATACTCATGTATCTTTCCACTTACAAGCTACCAACTGTGAGCACCCGGGGTGCAATGCGGTGCTCCAAGACCCCTGCGGGCATGAGGTCTGCAGGTCTCATGCTCCTTGCTCGACGACTCACGGCAACTTGCAGGTCTGGTTCCACGAGGAGTGTTCGATCTGCTACGATCTCGTAAGTCAGTTTTTGGACGGGGTAAGTATCTTCCATCAGCATATTCATAGGATATGAATTCTGACATATATATTAAGCTTAAGTTTTCTCTGATATTATGATATCTTGGTGAAATATGTTCTGATATTGTCAAGACTTAAGCTTATTTTATTCTAAAGGTTGAATCTCAACTTTAGCCTAAAAATCTAATAGACACCCTCTCTTCCAGGCTGCCGCGGTCAGAGAGACTGCTCTCGCAACCTTGAGAGCTTGGGTCGGCGGCTTCGGGAAGAACGCTGCTAAGGGACAGCCCTACATTCTGGAGAAGAGGTTGGCTGTCCTGCTGTTTCCCGGCGGCAAGTCGACGGGGTACGTCGACCCTACTGAGGCAGCCTCGACGATTGCGGCGATCCAACGGCAGGTCGCCCAATGTCTGAAGGAACCAGGCCAGGATATATCGGCAGAGGTCGCCACTCTAGATCTTAATATAGAGACTATGGTAGGCGTAGACGATTTGTTAGTCAAGGTAGGTACGTTGGACGCTCAAGGGGTTCCCTTGCGCGCCACTGGATCTTCTTCTGCTCCTTCTGCTGCTTCCTTCCAGGGCTTTACGGGAGCGGAGCTCACGTATAGTACGCCCGGCGCTTCTGTGGTTCCCAAAGTGAAGGGTCACAGAGCGCAGAAAACTTTAACCAAGACGTCGTCGTCCAAAAAGACTTCTTCGGCGTCTTCTTCTCGTAAGTCTTCGGCTTCCAATCCCGGAGCAGAGAGAGGGAAGACATCTTCTTCGAGCTCTAGAGGGTCGAAGAGTAAGTCCTCCAAGGAGAGATCCCGTACTCCGGCGGAGTCGGTGGTCTCTCCTTCCCCTACGGTACCTCTAATGAGTTACCCATCTACGTACTTCTGCATCAGTCCCCAGCTTTGATCCTAACGCTTTCTCCGCCGGGATGATGCAACAGATGGGACAGATGGGAGATCTAGTAGGGTCGCTGAGGTCTAGCATGGAACAGATGTTTTCTCAGTTGTCGGACAGGATTGCCACACAGGAGAATCTCATGTCCGGCTTCAACCAAGCTCCTCAAGCTGCCTCTCCGGCACCTGGCGCAGGCCTACTCCAACTTCCTCCTCATGATTCCCTCCCTCCATTCTCCTTGAACAATCCCTGGAGAGTAGCTTCATATGCTCCTTTCCAGGACGGGTTCATCTCTATCCCAGAGTGTGGTACTCGAAGAATCGAAGACTTCGAGTTCTACCCGGAGAATCTTCAGCCTCCGTTCATTGGCTACGCCAGGCTGACGGAGGCTGCTATGAATAGGGAGGACAAGGTTCCAAAGGAGACAGTGCTGTACTCCAAGGACCAAGCTCAGAGGGAATGGCTCCGATGTTTGGAAGAGATGGACTGTGTAAACACCAGAATCCAGGCGTTCAAGAGTCCTTTCCCCATCTTTACGATGGAGGGAGAGACTCCTCTTCCTTTCCTGACAAAGATCGCCAGCGTTACCATCCAGGCTGGCTTAAAAGGAGAGCCATTACCGCAGCTGAGAGAGGCAGACCCCACATCACCCTTACTTCCTTCGCTTGGTGATTTGTGGGAAGACCTACCGAACACCTTTTCAGTAGGAAAGCTTAAACCGAACTGCGTGATGGACCAGTTCGGCGAGAAGCTGCCGAGACTACCCGATAACCTCATTCAGTCTGAGTTTGAGGCTAGGACTAGGCTGGCCAGGTCTCTCAACACGATGGCGATGACTGAAGTAGCGGCCCTATCATATGCTTCGGAACCGCTATTCAAGCTTTTGACCAAATCACAGACTTGTACAGTCCAATCGGACTTGTACGGTTTGTGGTTGCTAAGGGTCAACTGCAGAAAGCATGTCCTTCACGAAGCAACTATTCGGCATGAGCCGAATAAGTTGCTCTCCTCCAAACATTTGGGGGGCCGACCTCTTCCCAGAAGCTATGGTGAAAGAGGTTCAGAACGAGGCCACGAGGCTCAATCAGAGCCTCAAAGACCGTTGGGGCCTCTCCGCCAAAAGACGACAAGACTTCATCATCAGGTAAGAAGCTGAAGAAGTCCAAGAGGTTTCAGCCTTATCAGAAGAAGCCTCAGCACTTCGGTCAGGCTGTGTCTGCGGTACCAGTCGCTCAGCCAGGACAGCCTTCCACGTCGAAGGCTCAGGCTCAGCCTATCTTCCTGATTTCCCCGCAATCCCAACCTTCCACGTCCTATGCTGTCTCCCCGGCATTTTAATTACCAAGTGTTCGAAAGACCAGCCTTTCAGCGCTTCGACCGGTTCGCCATGGGAAGTAGAGCCAGAGGAGCCTTTCGTCAGAGAGGATCAGGAAGGTTGCTCAACAGGGGAAAACACTTCCGTGGAGGCTGCGGAGGTCACTCAGCTCAACAGCAGTGAGATCTCCAAGGTAGGAGGGAGACTGTTCCTCTTCCGGCATCAGTGGGGATTCAGCAAATGGGCACAAAGTATTGTGTCGAAAGGCCTGGGTTGGAGTTGGATCAGAGGCCCCCCTCCACCCAGACCATTCCTTCAACTTCCATCAAAGGAATTGACAGAGTATGCAGAGGAACTCCTTCAGAAAGGAGCAATAGCGAGAGTCAAGCGGTTAAAAGTTTCAAAGGTCGCTTAATTCAGCATGCAAAGAAAACAAAGGGTCATTAAAAAGAAGAGTAATCTTAGACTTGTCCCAGTTAAACTTAGCCATTCGCTGCGACAAGTTCAAAATGCTGACTATCTCGCAGGTGCGGGATACTTACTTTTCCCCGTGGGGCCGTCACCACCTCTATCGATCTTACAGACGCATACTATCATATCCCTATTGCAAGACACTTTCACCCTTACCTTACCTTACCTTACAGACCTTACAGTTCGTTCGGGTTGCCCCAGGTCCCTCAGTGTGAGGCGCCTCTAATGTCTACCAGAGAGTTGCTAGTACATCTTCCGGTATATTTTGCATCTTCCAATCTTGGATGGTCTGGGATGCAGTTTAGATATTTGTCGAGCTTATTCTTAAACACATCTACGCTCACTCCTGATATATTCCTCAGATGAGCTGGCAACACATTGAATAGACGCTGCATTTTTCTCGATGCTGGTGCGTAGTGGATTAATGTCCTGTGTGCTTTCCTTATTTTTCCTGGTATAGTTTTGGGCACTATTAATCTACCTCTGCTTACTCTTTCTGATATTTTTAGTTCCATGATATTTTCTGTTATTCCTTCTATCTGTTTCCATGCCTGAATTATCATGTAGCGTTCTCTTCTCCTTTCTAGACTATATAATTTTAAGGATTGTAGTCTTTCCCAGTAGTCTAGGTCCTTACTTCTTCTATTCTAGCTGTAAAGGACCTTTGTACACTCTCTATTTGTGCAATATCCTTTTGATAGTGTGGGTACCATATCATATTGCAATATTCAAGTGGACTACGAACATATGTTTTATAAAGCATAATCATGTGTTCAGCTTTTCTTGTTTTGAAGTGCCGTAACAACATTCCCATTTTTGCTTTACATTTTGCCAACAGAATTGCTATTTGATCATTGCATAACATGTTCCTATTCATCATCACACCAAGGTCTTTAACTGCTTCCTTATTTGTGATTGTCTCATTATTAGGTCCCCTATATGCATATAGCTTTCCTTCTCTGTCTCCATAATTTATTGATTCAAATTTATCAGAGTTAAATACCATCCTATTTACCTCTGCCCAATCATATACTTTGTTAAGGTCTCTTTGTAGAGCGTTCCTATCTTCATCACAAGTAATTTCTCTACTTATTCTTGTGTCATCAGCGAACTACTCACTACCGAATCCTTAACATTACTGTCTATGGTCTTCAACTCATAATAACAAACAATATTGCAGCTAGCACCATACCTTGTGGCACACCGGATATTACCTTGGTTTCATCCGATTTCTCATCGTTTGCAATAACTATCTGTTTTCTGTTGTGTAAAAATTCTTTTAACCATCTTCCTACTTTATCTACGATATTGTGTTTTCTAATTTTCTTTGCTAATATATTATGGTCTACTTTGTCAAAGGCTTTTGCAAAGTCTAGATAAACCAACCATCTGTGTTTCATTTCCCGCTTTTCATATTTTTGAATATGTTCTCACGGTGGACTAACAGTTGGGTTTGTGTACTTTTTCCGGGTACGAAACCGTGTTGTCCTATATTAAACAAATTATTTTTTATTAAATGTTTCATAATATTTTTCTTCATTACCCTTTCATACACTTTCATAATATGTGATGTTAGACTCACAGGCCTATAATTACTTGCCTCTAGTCTTGATCCACTTTTGAAAGTAGGGGTGATATATGCTAATTTGTGCTCATCATAAATCTTGCCTGTATCTACACTTTGTCTTAATAATATTGCAAGTGGCTTTGCGATAGAATGAACTTACTTTCTTTAACAAAATAGCAGGGACTCCATCCAGCCCTGCAGCAGCTCCATTTTTAATTTCATTAATTGCCTGCACAATATCAGCTTCATTAATTTCTATGTCAGCTAAATATTCACTATTTCTTCCCTTACTTCTATATCATTATCTTCATTATCTATTCTAGGGGTGAATTCTCTCTTATATCGTTCTGCCAGTATGTTGCAAATTTCCTTTTTTTCATTCGTTAATCTCCCTTCAATTCTCAGAGGGCCTATTTCTATTCTTCTTTTATTCATCTTCTTCGCATATGAGTATAATAGTTTGGCGGTTGGGGTTTGCTTGATAATTTAACTAGGGTTTTTTCTTCCAAGTCCCGTTTTTCATTTTTCTTTTGATTGTATAATCTTTTGTTCTGCATTTTCTATCTTACTTTTTAGTTCTATAACTTTCCATGCATTTTTTTCTTTTGCAAGACCTTTTTTCCACATTCTGATTTTCTGGAACAAGATCCTTCTGTCTCTTGGTATGCATGAATGATGTTTACTTTTCTTCTTCGGTATATATTTTTCCACTATTTTCTCCAATAATTTTTATATAATATCTCCGTATTTACCCTTATGTCATCACTTACGAAAAATGTTATCCCAATCTTTGTTTAATTCTTCATTAATTTCTGACCATTTTATATTTTTACTGTAGAAGTTGTATTTTCCATATCCTTCCCACTTTTTCATTTCTTGCTTATCTCTATTTTCACTTGCTTTGGAATGAACTGTTAATTCTATGACATTATGGTCTGAAATACTCGCATTATAAAACTATTATTTCTTTAACATAATTCATCTCGTTCACAAATACTAGGTCTAAAGTATTTTCCTTTCTTGTTGGCAGGTGATTTATTTGTTGAATGTTGTATTCTAGTAGCATATCTAATAGCTTTTCAAATTGCCTCTTATCTTCTGCACTACTATTACTCTCTTTTTATATGTATAAGTACAACCACAATCTCCTATTCGTTCTTGCCATTCTACGAAGGAAAGTTGAAGTCCCACCGATAGGAGAATAGTCCAGTCCTTGTGATTTCTACATATATCATCCAATTTTTCAATTATTAAGTCAAACTCTTTTAGTATTAGGAGGTCTATATATTACTATGTTCATCAATTTTTCAGATTCAAATTCTACCGCTATTAGTTCACATTCTGAGTTACTATATTTCTCATATATTTTTCCTTGTTTTTGTCTTTCCCATATATTGCGGTTCCCCCTTGATTCCTATTTTTTCTATCTGATCTATAAGTTTGGAACCCTTTTATTTGATCATCATTCCCAGTCTCTTGGGAATACCAGGTTTCACTTTTATATTCATTATATCTATTTTCTTTCATTTTGGGTAGTTCTTCTAAGTACTCTATTTTTCTTTTTGAGTTACTCGTAACTAAACCCTGCGCATTCATCACTATGATGGTTTGCGGTGTGTCTCCTTCATTTAATACTGGTAGTAATAAGGATTTTCCATGTCTCTTTCCTGTTCTGGTATGTTGTTCTTTTTTTCATTTCCAGAAATTCTGACATTAAAAAATCCAACTTTTCCATAATATTTGATCTTCCTTCATCATAATTATTCATTTTGTGTCTGAATCTGCAATTTTCTCCGTTTCTGCAATATCCTCTTGCATAATAAATACAGTTATTATCTCTTGAGTAGAATTTCGGAGCTGATGCTTTGAAATTTTTTGCTGACACCTCTGCATATCTCATTGGTGGTTTGCTTTTCTCTTTTACCTGATATTCTTGATTTCTCTCTTTATTTGTTTCTTTCTTATTTTGGATTTTATTACTTGGTTGGTTATTTATTTGATTATGATTCATGGCTACAGGGTGCATATATTTGCATTTTTTGTCGAACTTACATCCTTTTCCATTCTTTAGGTTTTTTATATTTTTGGATGCAGATCTCTGCAATCATCCCCATATCCATCTAAGTATGCACATTTACCATATATTTCATAGTTTTTGACATATCTTAGGATGTTTGTAGTAACATCTTTCTCCAAATCTGCAATTCCCTCTTTTCAAAAGGTTGCAGATTTTGTCTTTCTTGTCTATTTTTTCCTCTTTCCCGTCATTGTGTAGATCTGGGTAGAGCCTCTTCGGGATTTGCTTTTCTGTTGTCATATCGTAATTTATTTCTTCGTAGGTATGCTGCTTTATTGCCTCATATGTAGTATCAATGAGTATCTCTGCATCCATACTTTTATCTTGTTCTTTGTTTTCCTTATTTTTTTCTGTCATTTCATTTTTGTTTACTTCTCTTCCGTTTTCCTCTTCTTCTTTTTCTTCTTCTTCTTCCTCTTCCTCTTCTTCTTCATCCTCAACTATTTGTACATTCAATCTTGATTTAATAACATTGTCTATCCATGATAGACATGTTGAACAAAAAATTCTTGTATCTTTTCTCAAATCTTGTATTACCTCAGCACACTGTGGATGGGTCGGAATGTTGCATGCAGCACATTTTCTGATTAGGTTTTGTGGATTGACTATGCTATACCAAACCTTACACAGTTTGCATGCTTTTGGCATTCTTTTTCCTAATGCATCAATTAGGATATTCACAAGATTCACCTTATTCATTTTCTTTGTCGGAATATGTTGGTTTATGTATATTTTCTTTATGAGTCTCTTGACCACTTGGATTTTATTTGGAACTTCTTCCTTACCTAGGCTTCAAGCTAGGAGACCAAGCGTTCTCGTTCAAGGTAGTTCCCTTCGGTCTGAACGTAGCCCCCAGGGTATTCACGAAGACAGCGGAAGTAGTAGTTCAACAACTAAGGTCTCAAGGGATAATGGTAGTAGCGTACCTCGACGACTGGTTGATTTGGGCACCAACAGTCGAGGAATGCCGCAAAGCCACAAAAAAAAAGTCATTCAGTTCCTGGAATATCTGGGGTTCCAGATAAACAGGACAAAATCAAGACTCACTCCGGAGTCCCGTTTTCAATGGCTGGGCATTCAATTGGATTTATCCTCTCACAGTCTGTCAATTCCGATAGCCAAAAGGAAGGAAATAACGAAGTCGGTGAAGCAATTTCTAAGGTACAATTATGCTTCAAGGAGAAACCAGGAAAGAATCCTAGGTTCCCTTCAGTTTGCCTCAGTGACAAACATCTTGATGAAAGCCAAACTGAAAGACTTAAACAGGATCTGGCGCTCAAGAGCAAATGTCAGATCCAGAGACAAGTTGTCAACAATCCCGCAAATTCTCCGGAATCGTCTGCGTCCTTGGACAAAGATGAAGAATCTGTCCATGTCAGTGCCTCTTCAATTCCTTCCTCCGGGAATTACTATCCACACAGACGCTTCATTAAGCGGCTGGGGAGGATATTCTCAATTCAAGAAAGTTCAAGGAACTTGGTCACTCCAATTCCGCCAGCTCCACATAAATGTATTGGAAGCAATGGCAGTGTTCCTAACCCTGAAGAGGCTCCTTCCACCAAAGAACTCTCATGTAAAGTTAGTTCTGGACAGCGCAGTAGTAGTTCACTGCATAAACAGGGGAGTCTCCAAGTCAAGACACCTGAATCATGTCATGGTAGCCATCTTTTCCCTGGCGGACAAGTTCAGTTGGCACCTCTCCTCCACCCATCTGGCGGGAGTGAGGAATGTTATAGCAGACGCTCTATCCCGGTCAGTTCCACTGGAGTCGGAATGGTCGCTGGACAACAGTTCGTTCCAATGGATACACCGGAGGGTACCAGGTCTACAAGTAGATCTGTTTGCCTCTCAAGCAAACCACAAACTTCCATGTTATGTGGCTCCCAACCTGGACCCTCTGGCATATGCCACAGACGCTCTATCCATAGACTGGAACAAGTGGAAAAAGATTTACATGTTTCCTCCGGTGAATCTTCTCCTGAAAGTTCTGAGCAAACTCAGGACTTTCAACGGTCAAGTAGCTCTAGTAGCACCGGACTGGCCGAAGAGCAATTGGTATCCCCTGCTGCTGGAATTGGGTCTTCATCCCCTTCGGATTCCCAATCCCAGACTCTCCCAGTCGGTACAAATGAAGACTGTGTTCGCTTCCTCAGGAATTCTCAAAGCCCTAACTTTATGGACTTCATGAAGTTTGCGGCCAAGAGGGATGCAAATATAGATCCACAAAATATCCTCTTCTTAGAATCAGATAAAAGGGATTCAACTTTGAGGCAGTATGACGCTGCAGTTAAAAAGTTGGCATCTTTCCTGAGTGAATCGGACATCAGAATCATGACAGTCAATTCAGCTATATCCTTTTTCAGATCCTTGTTTGAAAAAGGGTTCGCAGCTAGCACTATTACGACAAACAAGTCAGCCTTGAAGAAGATCTTTCAGTTGGGTTTTAACATTGTTAAGTAGACTTAACAGACCCCTACTTTTCGTCTATTCCCAAGGCTTGTGCTAGGCTTAGACCTTCTTTAAGGCCTACTTCAGTGTCATGGTTTCTGAATGATGTTCTAAAACTGGCTTCAGATACAGATAATACGACATGTTCATTCATAATGCTCTTAAGAAAAACATTATTTTTATTAAGCTTGGCTTCAGGAGCTAGAATTTCAGAACTGTCGGCGCTATCCAGAGATTCGGGTCATGTAGAATTTCTTCCTTCAGGAGAAGTTCTGCTTTCTCCGGATCGCCAGCTTTTTGCAAAAATGAGGATCCTTTGTTGAGGTGGGAACCATGGAAAGTCATTCCCCTTCCTCAAGACCCTTCTCTTTGTCAGGTGATGACCTTGCGAGCCTTTCTGTCTAGGACATCCTCCTCCTCTTCGGGTCCCCTCTTTAGGAGAGAAAAAGGTGGAACCTTATCAATTAAAGGTATAAGACAACAGATCCTCAACTTTATTAAACAAGCTAACCCTGAATCTTTCCCTAAAGCACACGATGTCAGGGCAGTGGCCACCTCAATTAATTATTTTCAACATATGAATTTTGATGATTTGAAAAAGTATACTGGATGGAAATCGCCGACAGTATTTAAGCGTCACTACTTGAAGTCTTTGGAATCTCTGAAATTTTCAGCAGTAGCAGTGGGAAACATAGTTTCCCCTGACTCTGCCCAGTAGTATAGTTGAAGATCCAGATCTCCTTTCTACCTACCTTACCTAACATTTTGTCTAGCCTACCATATTGCTCTACACTTCGTCTTGAGCCTTAGCTGCTCAAATGATTGCTTGGTGGTGTGTCCCTTATTTTTGTGCTAGGGTCACCCACAAATGTTTGTATATATTTATCATTACGAGTGTGGTCCCCTTATTTTTATGCTAGGGTTCCACACTCTCATTTTACGATGGTTTGTTGCCTTATGGCTTTGTATATATGAATTCATTAAGTGTGTTGTTTTATGTTATTATCCCACACACATGGTAATTTACATATTCATACTTGTAATTTGTTTAAATACTTTTGTAAATATTTTATAGCTATAAGTTACATTTATTTTTATTATCCCTTATTCAGAAATTATAGTATTTTAGTTAAGTTTTTAGTTTTATTGAGACCCTCTGTACTTCTTCAATCTTGTGCTATTTCTCTGGTACTATTTCACACTGCGACACGAACTGAGCCCAGAAAAAGGATTTTGACGTAGGAAAAATCTATTTCTGGGCGATTGGTTCGTGTCGCCCAGTGAAATCCCTCCTCTTCCCAACCCTTCGCCCAAGATTGATTGCTAACTTCAGGATGGCCACCAGAGGCGCAGCAGTCGGCTTGGCGTGGGTTGCAGTAGTAGTAGTTGCCGCCCCACTCTGTGGGTCGGCTCTCTCGTTGAGGGAGTTTGTTGTGGGAAATTTCTAAATGGCAAGAAGTTCGTGGTAGTGGTCTCACTCGCCCTAGTTACCATACCGACACCCTTCTTTTATTTTGGGTGAGCGAGTCAGTTATACTGACCTCTTCTTTATTTTGTTTATTCTCTGGTAATTGTTAGCTCATTTACCTAAGAAATAATGAACTAAAGGATTATTTCACTGGGCGACACAAACCAATCGCCCAGAAATAGATTTTTCCTACGTCAAAATCCTTTATTTGGTTCAGCTTCCATAGTTAGAAACCTTGACCAACTTCCACTCCCAAAGAGGGAGTCAAAATGAGTGAAGGTTGGGTCATGGCAGTATGTATACTTAGGTTTCCTTGGTTTAGGATATGGTATTAACGTTTTAATACCAATCTGGTCTTTGTGACTTAAGCTTTCTTTAGAATGGTCCAAATCCATGCCAAAAGTCATGAGGATGTTTGGTAAATTTTCCATATAAAAAAGTGCAAATTTCATCCAGGATGAGGTCCCTCTCACCAGGGAGGCCCAACTGGGAGAGGAGCAATACTGTTACACAATGGTAACTGCCCTGGGATCTTCACCTGGATATACGCCACACCCACAGTGCCTTAAGGGTCGTCAGTTCGTTGAGATCGGACCCAGCATTGTGGGCATGGCTTGACATAAAAATGAAGTATTTATGATAAAACAAAGTTTTATGAATACTTACCTGGCAGTTATATATATATAGCTATAGTCTCTATCCGTTCGGCAGATTTTTCAAAACTCGCGGCAACCGCCGAGTGGTAGGTGTCCGGTTAGGTGGTTAACAACCCTTACAGGGTGGTACTTGGAACCATTCCCATTTTCTATTCCTCAGATCATCTCTTGCCCGACCTGTCTCCTGAGGGGAGGTGGGTGGGCCTTAATATATATATATAACTGCCAGGTAAGTATTCATAAAACTTTGGTTTTATCATAAATATGAAGTTTTTATGATAAAACAAAGTTTAATGTATACTTACCTGGCAGGTATATATATAGACTATATTCTCTGTTCCACCTGGCAGAAATTTTCAAAACTCGCGGCGAATCGCTAGTACCTATTAGTAGTTCAGGCAACCACCACCCCGTTACCGTGGCGCTAGCGCTAGGAACCGTTCCCCAATGTGGGCCAGATTTTCTCTGAACCCTGTCCCCTGAGGGGAGGCGGGTGGTGGGAATTAAATTATATATACCTGCCAGAGGTAAGTATACATTAAAAACTTTGTTTTATCATAAAAACTTCATTTTAATGTATGACACTTACCTGGCAGGTATACATATAGCTGATTGACACATTTGGAGGTGGGTCAAGGACAGCAACATTCTTAGAGTATAAAAATATTATTAAAATATTATTAAAACTCCAGGTTCCTTACCTGCTAAGGTAGCTGACTTCATAGGTCCTGCCTCTAAGCCTGCTTAAACCTTAGTAGCTCTCAACAAGGAAGTGTCCTGTATGTTGAAGAAGCTAAGACTGGAACTGACAACTGGACGTGACCAATGTGTTGACAGATCCTTACAGCCCTCTTATGCCACGGCATTCAAGCTAGTAACAGATTATTTACCTGAACTACACACACACCATCACCAGATATACCAACACGACTGAGAAAAGTACCGCACCCTTTTCTCAGACGACCAAAAAACCACAAACACCATCACCTAATAAAAACAACTAGCTTACAAGGAGGGTTGGGGTAGTAACTCCTTTGCCCAATACTGTACCCGAGACACGTATGGACCTAGCGTCTGACAATTATCGAAGGTTTTGTCTGAACGTCCCTAGATAATGAGACGCAAATATTGAATTAGTTCTCCAATATGTTGATTCAATAATCTCCTTGAGGGCTAAATTCTTTTTAAACGCTAATGAAGTCGCCACTGCCCTGACTTTCATGAGCTTCACTTTTAAAATACCAAAGCTCTGCTCTTCACACAACATATGAGCCTCTTTAATTAACTCTCTCATGAAGAAGGCTAGAGCGTTCTTCGTCATGGGTCTAGTGGGGTCTTTAACCGAACACCACAGAGCATCAGACCTCCCTCTGATAACTCTTGTTCTTTCCATATAACATCTCAACGCTCTCACTGGGCAGAGAACTCTTTCTTGCTCGTTACCGACCAATTCAGCTAGACCCAAAAACTTTCAAAGGGATCTTGGCCAAGGATTAGCTGAATCCTCATTCTTGGCCAAGAAACCTTCTTGGAATGAACACACTGCATTGCCCTGTCTCCATCCCACCTTCTTCGATATGGCCTGAAGCTCACTAACTCTTTTAGCAGTTGCTAATGCTACTAAAAAGATAGTCTTCTTAGCAAGATCTCTCAGAGAGGATTCCTCTAACGGTTCGAATTTGCTAGAAGTTAAATACTTCAAGACCACATCCAGGTTCCACGCAGGTGGCCTGCCTTCTGATTGTTTCTTCGTCCCAAACGACCTAATCAGATCTCTCAGATCTAAGTTATTCGAGATGTCTCAGATCCCTGTGTCTAAAAAACACTGAGGGTTAGCATACTCTTATAACCTTTAATTGTCGAAACTGACAAGTGTAAATCCTTCCTCAAGTAAAGAAGGAAATCTGCGATTTGGGTCACAGAGGTACTGGATGAAGACACTTTCCTGTTTTTACACCACTTCCGGAAATTGTCCCACTTCGACTGATACACCGTGATTGTGAGGTTCTTCTGGCTCTAGCCACTGCACTGGCACCTCTCTAGAATATCCCCTCGCTCTGACCAGACGTTCGATAGTCTGAACGCAGTCAGACCCAGAGCGAGGGTATTCTTGTGAAACCTGTCGAAGTGGGGTTGTTTGAGTAAATCTACTCTTAGAGGAAGCGTCCTTGGCGTATCTACCGTCCATTCCAGTACCTCTGTGAACCAAACTTTGGGCCGGCCAAAACGGGGCTATTAAGGTCATCCTCGTTCCTTTGCTCTCCCTGAACTTCTTCATCACTTTCCCCAGCACCTTGAACGGAGGAAAAGCGTACAGATCTAAGTTTGACCAATCCATCAGGAATGCATCTACCGCCACTGCTTCCTGGTCTGGAATCGGAGAGCAATATGTTGGTAATCTCTTTGTTCTGGCTGTCGCAAACAGATCCACTACGGACGGCCCCCCTGGTGAGTATCACGACCTTTCCTCTTCTGCCCAAAGCAGAATTTCTTTTGCCAGATTGTAAAGGGGAAAAGAATGAGTTCCCCCTTGCTTCCGAATATATGCCAGAGCCGTGGTGTTGTCCCGAGTTGACATGCACTGTCTTGTTTCGAATCAACTCTCTGAAGTGCTTCAAAGCCAAGAAAATTGCCAACAGTTCCTTCCTGTTTATGTGCCACTTTGTTTGTCGTCCTTGTTCCAAAGTCCCGACACCTCTTGAGGGCCTACCTAATGTCGCTCCCCAACCCGCGTCCGACGCGTCGGAAAACAAGACGAGGTCTGGGTTCTTCTGCTGAAGCGACATCCCTCTTGCTAAACCTGCCTGGCGTTAGCCACCACTTTAATTCCTCCTTTACTTCGGTCGGAATTAGAAACTGGAAGGAATCCGGTTGCGATTTTCTTGGCCATGAATCCTTCAGGAAAAACTGAAGAGGTCTCATGTGCAGTCTTCCTAAAGAAATGAACCTCTCTAGTGAAGAGAGTGTGCCCAGTAGACTCATCCACTCTCTTGCAGAGCATCGGTCTTTCTTTAGAAAATCCTGCACCTTCTGACTGCATTGGGCTTGCCTTTCGGGGGACGGAAAAGCCCGAAAAGTCACTGCCGATATCTGAAGCCAAAATAAAACTATCCCTGTTGTTGGGGCTGCAAAACGGGACTTTCCCATATTCACTACCAGACCTAGGTCTTTTGCTAAGTCCAATGTTTGACTTACGTCCTCCAGACATTGAATTCTCGACTGGGATCTTATCAACCAGTCGTCCAGATACAAAGACACTCTGATCCCTCTTAAATGTAGCCATCTCGCCACATTGGACATCATCCTCGTGAATACTTGAGGGGCTGTGCAAAGGCCGAAGCATAGGGCCTTGAACTGAAAGACCCTGTCCTGAATCACAAACCTTAGATACTTCCTGCTTCCTGGATGAATCGGAATATGAAAGTATGCGTCTTGTAAGTCCAGAGTCGCCATCCAGTCCCTGGACGTACCGCTGCCAGTACTGAATCGTTCGTCTCCATAGCGAACTTGGTCTTTTCTACGAAAAGATTCAGTTGACTTACGTCCAGCACTGGCCTCCAACCTCCCGAGGACTTTGCAACCAGGAACAGACGGTTGTAAAATCCCAGGAGATTCGTGATCCAGAACAGGTTCTATTGCTCCTTTCTCTAGCATGGAAGCTACTTGCTCCCACAGAGCCGCTTTCTTCTCTAAATCGTTGTAATTTGCCCCGAGGGCTCTCGGAGATGTTGCGAGAGGTCTTTTCACGAAAGGAATCTTGTATCCTTCCCGAGCTACGTTGACAGCCCAGGGATCTGCCTTCATTTGTTGCCAGACTTCCCAAAAACCTTGAAGTCTGGCTCCCACTGTCGTCTGGAGGACCGAGTTCTCATTCTTTAGAGGGGTTCTTGGCTCCTCTTTTCGCTGGTACTCTCTTACCCCTAAAGGCGGTCGAGCGAATGTTCTTCCTCGAAAGGGCTGTTGCGACGGTCTAGTCTCCTTTGGCGTCTTCTTCACCAACTTGGTTGGTAAGAACTTCTTAACCGAAGAAGAAAGAAGATCTTGAGTGGCTTTCTGCGAAAGGGATAGAGCTATATCCCTAATCACCTCTGAAGGAAACAGCTGTTTCGAAAGGGGAGAGAACAGTAACTCCGATTTCTGAGAGTTAGAAACTCCTTTTGAGGCGAACGAACACAAGAGCGATCTCTTCTTAAGCACTCCCTGCTGTGAATAACGAAGCCAGCTCGTTCGTTCCGTCTCTAAGAGCCTTATCCATGCAGGACATAATGCTCTTAGCTGTTTCTAAGTCCTGCGAATCCTCTTCTCCTATGGAATTCGCTAGCGCTCCCAAAGACCAATCCAAGAAATTAAAGACTTCGAAAGTCCTAAAAATCCCTTTAAATAGATGGTCAAATTCCGAGGACGTCCACCAGACCTTGGCCGACTGTAACGCCTGTCTGCGTGAGCTGTCCACTATACTGGAGAAGTCCCCTGGGAGGAGGCAGGTACCCCCAGGCCTAGACTTTCTCCAGTAGCGTACCATACTCCTGATTTAGAAGCTAACTTAGCTGGAGGAAAAACAAAAGAGTATTTCCCCGCTTCTTTCTTGTCCTTCATCCAGTCATTCACCCGTTGAAGGGCCTTCTTTGCCGAAATTGACATCGTCATTTTCAGGAAGGAAGGAGGACTTCTTTGGAGTCCTAGTCTTGGAAAACTGTGATAAGGGGGATAACGGAGCTGTCGGTTTAAATTCCCCCTCAAAAAGCAATAAGACGTGAAGTCAGAACCTTAATCTGAAGAAGGTTCTGTATTCTTTTCTTCAATTACTTCCAACTCTTCTTCTGTTGAAGAAATATCTTGCAAGTCGTCGTCGTATTTACGCTTCGTTGACGGACTAGCGTCCTGCGCCTGCGTCCTGCGGCTAGCGAAGCATCGGCGTCCTGCCGCTCTCGATGTTTGCCGCCTGAGTCCTGCGGCTACCGATGCGTCTGCGTCCTGCCGCTCTCGATGTCCTGCCGCCTGCGTCCTGCGTCCATCGTAGACACGCCTGCTTCCTGCCGCCTGCGTCCTGCGTCCACCATTGGTCCCGCGTCCTGACGTTTGCGTCCTGCTTCTTCCGACACTATTTTCCTCCTAGCGCCAGTGCGCCCTGCGTCCTCGGCGAACGCGTCCTTGTCTTCCCTTTTCGAAGACTTAATGGGAAGGAAAATCGTCCTTACGCCTCGAAGATGCTTGTTCAGGAGCATCCCAAGACTTCACCAACACTGCCAACTTGGACTGCATTTCCCGTAAGAAATGCTTCGTACCATCCTCCTGAATGGTAGACGACGAAGGATGAGGATTACGAGCTGGACTGCGACCTAAAGGAGAGCGATCTTGTACTCTAACCCGACGGAGAAATACGAGGGGAGGATCCATAAGAAGATGGAGGCGATTCTCCCAAGGCAATACCATGCCGAGACGGACGTATATCGCCAGTGCGATTTGCGTCCTCTCTAGTACGAAAAATCCTTTTCCTCTTGATCGGTACTGCTCCCCCGTCTTCCGAGGATGACAACACCTCAGGACTACTCCAAGCCTCACTATCTTGCACCTGTCTCTCGAGAGCAGTTGATGTCCTGAACGTCCTCTTGAGTGGGCGAGACACCACTGCATACCGACGTTCTCGCTCGGAAGTCGAACCTCCGAGGACGCACACTTCCCAGTTACGCCTTTTCTGCGGCGAACTGCAACAGCCTGGGAATTTGCAACAGGACTGTTCGAAGGGACGCCTGACCGTGTCAAAAACCTCTCGCCTCCCTTCGACTGTCGACACTGCCTTCTCCCTTGGGTCTGGGAGCTTGACAGAGGTCTAGGTCTAGGAGCACGAGAGAGACGATCAGACACACCCCCTCCACTACACTTTCACTGACATCGAAAGCACTAACTTTGTCTGTAAGTCGCTGTATCTGGTCGCCCATGGACGCAAGGGCAGCGAACACTTTCACAATATTTGTATCGTTCGTGTCCTCCGATACAGCAGCGGGCGCAGGAGATACCTGGGGAGAAGGAAACTACCAATTTCTACATTAGAAGGAGCTGGAGAGGAAATACAATCACTCCTTTTACTCGAAGAATTTGATTTCTCACTACGAGAAACAGATCTCCTTACACGATCTTTCTCCAGTCTCTCAACGTATTTCATAAAGACCTTCCATTCCTTCTCTGATAAATTCTCACATTCAATGCATCTATTCTCCAAGTACACACATTCTCCCTACATTTCTTACAAACGGTATGAGGGTCGACCGAAGCTTTCGGCAGTCTTACCTTACACCCCTCTTTTACACACACTCTAAACATACTTCCCGAGTCAGACATCTTAAAGAACAATCCAAAGCGAATGCCAAGCTAACGTTTCCGAGTACAATACCAAAATCCAAGATCAGTCAGCAACGAGAATGAAAATTCTAGCAGGGAACCACCAACAATGTTGCCGGTTCGGCTGGCAGAGAAAATCTGGCCCAATTGGGGGAACGGTTCCTAGCGCTAGCGCCACGGTAACGGGGTGGTGGTTGCCTGAACTACTAATAGGTTACTAGCGATTGCCGCGAGTTTTGAAAATTTCTGCCAGGTGGAACAGAGAATATAGCTATATATATACCTGCCAGGTAAGTGTCATACATTAAAACTTCATTTTTATGAATAGAACTTACCTGGCAGTTATATATATATAGCTGATTCACACATTTGGAGGTGGGTGAAAGACCGCTAACATCGTTGGGAAACAACTAAAAGTTGTAGGTTATAACCTTGATTCCTTACCTGCTAAGGTAGCTGACTTCAAAAGTTCCTGCCTCTTGAGTCGCTTTCCCTTAGGAGCGCCAGCCAGGATGAGACCTGCTATGCTGAAACCACTCAATAGAGTCTGTCAAACGGGGCGAGACCAACAACGTGACTAGACTTCTGCACTACCTATTCCCCTTTTAATTAACTGCAACCTTACTCAACCTAACCACCTAACCTTGCAGACTAGATATTTTATCTATCTAGCTAGACTGAGGGTGCCATCTCAACCAGGCCACTCCTCAGACAACCATAAAAACACAAACCCCAATAAAGGTATGTCAAACTAAAGTTAAGGTTGAGGGGAGGTAGTAACTCCTTCGCCCAATAACGAAGACGTAGCTACGTATGGACCCAAAGAGTAACACTTCTCGTAGTCTACTCTTACCTCTCTGAGATAATGAGAAGCGAATACAGAGTCGCTCCTCCAAAATGTCGAGTCCATTATTTGTCTAACTGACATGTTCTTCTGGTATGCCAAAGACGTAGAAATAGCCCTCACCTCATGGGCCTTCACTTTTAAGAGACCGAAGTTCTCCTCCTCACATAAGAGGTGAGCTTCTCTAATTGTTTCCCTCAAGAAGAATGACAATGCATTCTTCGAGAGGGGCCTTTGAGGATCTTTAACGGAACACCATAAAGCACTGGAAGGTCCTCTTAAACTCTTGGTTCGTGACAAATATGTTCTGAGAGCTCTAACTGGGCAGAGGAGTCTCTCCTCCTCTTGACCCACCAAGTTTGTGAGGTTAGGAACCTCAAACGTCCTCGGCCAGGGTTTGGATGGGTTCTCATTCTTAGCGAGGAAGTCAAGCCTTAAGGAACATACAGCTCCGTCCTGAGTGAAGCCTACGTGCTTCTCCATCGCCTGAATCTCACTGACCCTTTTTGCTGTGGCGAGAGCCATCAGAAATAACGTCTTCTTAGTTAAATCTCTAAGGGTCGATTGCGAGATGGGTTCGAACTTCCTACCACATAAGAACTTCAAAACCACATCCAAATTCCAAGCCGGGGGTCTTACTGTGTGTTTAGTCGTTTCAAACAACTTCAAGAGATCCTTCAAATCCGTATTTAGTGATAGGTTGATGCCTCTATGCTTAAAGACTGTTGAAAGCATACTTTTGTATCCTTTTATCGTGGATATGGCCAGCTTAGATTCCTGTCTGAGGAATAGAAGAAAATCAGCAATCTGACTCACAGAGGTAGTGGTTGAGGACACTGTGTCGTTTACACCAAGATCTAAAAATTTCCCACTTCGATTGGTATACTCTCTGTGAAGATATCCTCCTCGCTCTTGCGATAGCTCTAGCCGCTTGCTCAGAAAAGCCTTTCGCTCTGACAAGCTTCTCGATAGTCTGAATGCAGTCAGCTGTAGAGCGAGGGGGTTTTGATGATACCTCTCGAAGTGGGGCTGTTTGAGAAGCTTTGGACTTGGAGGAAGGCTTCTTGGAAAGTCCACTAGCATCTCCACTATCTCTGTGAACCATTCTCTTGCTGGCCAAAAAGGTGCTATCAGGGTCATTCTCCCTGTTTCGAGAAGGGCGAACTTCTTGATGACCAGATTGATGATCTTGAACGGGGGAAACGCATAAGTATCCATCCCTGTCCAGTCCATCAAGAAGGCGTCCACTGCTATTGCTTCCTTGTCCGGTACCAGGGAGCAGTAGTTGGGGATTCTCTTGTTCTTGCTGGAGGCGAAGAGATCTATCGATGGCCTCCCCCATAACTTCCACAGTTCCTGGCAAACTTGCAGATCGAGGGTCCACTCTGTTGGAAGAACTTGCCCTTTCCTGCTGAGCATGTCTGCCCTCACATTCTTCTGTCCCTGTACAAATCTCGTTAACAGATTTATTCCATTCTCCTTCGTCCATAGAAGGAGTTGCCTTGCTGCTTCGTATAGGGACAGAGAATGAGTTCCTCCTTGCTTTCTTATGTACGCCAGGGTTGTGGTGTTGTCCGAGTTGACCTCTACTACCTTCCCCGAGACTACCTCTTTGAAGGCTTTTAAACCTAATAGGATGGCCATCAATTCTTTCTTGTTGATGTACCATCCTTTCTGTTGCCCTTCCCAAGAGCCCGATGCTTCCTTGTTCCCCAGTGTTGCTCCCCAACCTGACTCCGAAGCGTCTGAGAACAACACTAGGTCTGGGTTCTTCTTGTATAGGGATATTCCTCCCCTCAATTTTGCGGGATCCAGCCACCAACTCAACTGCCTTTTGACGTCTGCTGAAATGAGAAAAGAAAAGGAGTCCTCCTGATTTCTCCTGTCCCATACTCTTGAAAGGAAGTGTTGCAGAGGTCTGAGGTGCAACCTTCCCTGGGAGACAAACTGCTCGAGCGAGGAGAGGGTGCCCAGCAAACTCATCCACTCCTTTGCCAAGCACTTCTCTCTCCCTAGGAATTGCTGTACTTTCTCGAGGCACTTGTTCTGCCTCTCTTGAGAGGGAAAAGCCCGAAAACGAGCTGAGTCCAGAACTATCCCCAAATAGAGAATTGTCTGACTTGGTTCGGTCTGGGACTTCTCCTTGTTGATGATGAGTCCCAGTTCCTGGGTCATCAGAAACGTCTTTCATAAGTCCTCCAGACACTTGTTCTTTGATTGTGACCTTATCAGCCAGTCGTCTAGGTATAAGGATACCCTTATCCCTTCTTGATGAAGCCAAGCCGCTACGTTCAACATTACCCTGGTGAAGACTTGAAGGGCTGTACTGAGGCCGAAACAAAGGGCTCTGAACTGGAAACACCTGTTCTGAACCACGAATCTTAAGAATTTCCTTGAAGTCGGGTGGATGGGGATATGAAAATAGGCGTCTTGCAAATCCAGGGACACCATCCAGTCCCCTGGACGAACTGCTGCCAGCACAGACTGCGTCGTTTCCATAGTAAATTTTGTCTTCTCTACAAAGACGTTCAGTGCGCTGACATCTAGAACGGGTCTCCATCCCCCCGAGTTCTTGGGTACTAGAAACAGGCGATTGTAAAAGCCTCGTGATTCTAGTTCCAGTACAGGTTCTATGGCTCCCTTTCCTAGCATCTGGTCTACTAGATCTAGGAGAGCCTCTTGTTTCGTAGCGTCCGAGTATTGAGCCACTAAGGCTCTTGGTGTTCTCGAAAGAGTGGCTTTTCAAGA
The DNA here is from genome assembly GCF_015104395.2 of Macrobrachium nipponense. Lineage (NCBI taxonomy): Eukaryota > Metazoa > Arthropoda > Malacostraca > Decapoda > Palaemonidae > Macrobrachium > Macrobrachium nipponense. The sequence goes on along the minus strand of NC_087210.1, from coordinate 54,944,748 downwards.
AAGGGATCTTGTAACCTTCCCTTACGACAGAGAGGGACCAGGTGTCCGCCCCCCTCCTTTTCCAAGTCTGCCAAAAACTTGACAGTCTTGCTCCTACTGCTGACTGGAGGACTTGTAACTCATTTCCTAGCCCGGGATCTAAACGATCTCCTGCTTGTTCGTCCGCCTGTCTCCTGTCTTCTTCCTCTGAAATCCGTCCTGGTCGGAGCCCTACCTCGAAAGGGCTGCAAAACCTTCTTTTCTTCTTTCTTTGCTGATGCCTGACTGCCCGGAAGACCCTTTCTTACGGAGCGAGTTAGAAGATCTTGAGTGGCCTTCTGAGTTAGAGAAAGAGTAATATCCCTAACCAGATCTTGCGGAAAAAGATGTTCTGAGAGAGGGGCATAAAGGAGTTCCACCTTCTGCGCGATCGTAACTCCTTTGGTGGTGAAGGAGCATAACAGCGCTCTTTTCTTCAAAATCCCCGCCGTAAACAGGGAAGCCATCTCGTTCGCTCCATCCCTCAGTGCCTTATCCATACAGGCCATAATGCTAGTTAACTCCTCCATTTCTGTGGCCTGTATGTGTTCTGCTTTCCTGGCTAGCACTCCCAGGGCCCAGTCCAAGAAGCTGAATACTTCAAATGATCGAAATATACCTTTAACGAAGTGGTCTAACTCCGTCATGGACCACATCACTTTCGCTGAATTGAGGGCATGTCTCCTTGAGGAATCTACAATACCGGAGAAGTCCCCCTGAGAGGAGGCAGGTACTCCCAGGCCAAGAGCTTCTCCAGTCTCGTACCACATTCCCGCCTTAGACGCCAGCTTAGCCGGAGGAAAGGAAAAGGTGGTTTTCACTGCTTGTCTCCGTTCCTTCAACCAGTCTCCTATTCTTGCCATCGCCTTCTTCGCCGAAATAGACAACTTCATCTTGATGAAGGCTGACTGTTTTTGCGACTTCCTTCTAACGAACTGCGACTGAGGAGAACTGGGAGCCGCTAGTTTAAGTTCCTCTCCAAACAGCTCAAGGAGGGAGCGAGAAAGCACTTTATAGTCTGCAGCCGCGTTGGAAGGTTTATCCTCATCCTCTGAAATTTCATCTAATTCCAGACTTCCTTCTATCTCCTTATCCTTATGGGTAGAAGGAACAAAGTCGGAAGGTCCTTGTTGATCCGAACTGTCGTGTGTACCTTCATCAAAGCCTTGCTGATGAACACCTGTGTCAGGCGAAAATTCCTGAACGTCAGATGCGTCCTTGCGTCGTGAACTGGAAGCGTCCTGACGTCGAGAGTCCAAAGTGTCTTGGCGCCGAACGGCTGGTACATCCTGAGGCCGATCCCTTGCTGCATCTTTGCCTCGAGCGCTATATGTTTCCCGACATCGGGAGCTGGATACGTCCTTCCTTCAAGAGTTGGATACGTTCTTTGCTAGCGCACTGTGAGAGTCCTTTCGTCGCAAGATGCATGGGTCCTGGCGCCGAGGGCTGGCTGCGCCCTGGCGTCGAGAGCTGGATGCGTCCTGTCGCCGAGAGCTGGTTGCGTCCTGATGACGAGTGCTGGATACGTCCTGAAGACGAGTACTGGATGCGTCCTGACGTACAACCACGGATGCGTCCTGTCCGCGAGCGCTGTATGCGTCTTGTTCGTGAGCGCTGCATGCGTCCTGCCGACCCACTTTGAATATGTGCTGTTGAGCGACAGACTGTCGGGAACGAGCGCTGCTTTTCTCCTGGCGAGGAGACCTGATGGTGTCGTTGTGACGAGTTACCAAGTCCGTATCTCATCGTCTAGGTGAAGGAGAGGAGAGGCGACGAGAGCTAGATTTAACATGGCGTAGAGAATCGAGGGAAGGTTTAGCAGGAGAAGAGTATCGTAACCTCCTGACATCACGAGGACGGAGTTGTTCAACTTCTTGAAACGGTGCTTCCTCCCTTGATCTCTTCACTGGCAGCCTGTCATCCTTACGTCTGCCCGACTGGAGAGGAGGGCGATTAAAAGCTTCTACTAGCGAAGTCAACTGCTCTTGCATGACCGCCATGAACGATCTCGCTACCGTTGCTGGGTCCTGCGGTTCCGAAGAAGACGGGCGTCGAGGTATGCTGGAGGAAGGAGAAGGTTCTCTAGAGAATTCCCCATAGCCTGAAGGAAGAGGAGATCTCTCATGTCTCCATGCGTCCTGCGGAGAATCATCCTCTCTAGTTCTCGTTCTTTTCGCAGGCGATGCGTCCAAGCCACCATCAGACAGAAACGGTTCCGGGCTACTCCATCTACTAGAATGGGGCGAACGAAACCGCGTCAGATCAGGACGTTGCTTCCAACTCCTCTTGAGCGGTCTCGATTCCTCAAACTGCCATCTGCGTCGAGGAGAGGGGCTCGGAGAAGACGCTACCACTTCCGACACGCCTTTTCTGTGGCGGTCATAAGCAGCCTGGGAAAAAGCAACAGGACTGCTTGAGGCGACGGCTGACCGAGGATCAGTTCCTCTCACCCCCTTACGGTCATCGACGTACCTTCTCCCTTGGTCCTGGGAGCTTGGTAGAGGTCTAGACCTAGGGGCATGACAGGATCGATCAGTCGCCACCTCCACTGCACTTTCACAAGCACTCTAGGGGCATGACAGGATCGATCAGTCGCCACCTCCACTGCACTTTCACAAGCACTATCACTTATTTCACCTTCACTCTTACCTTGTTTTAAGGCTGCAAGTTGCTCCTTAAGAATTTGCATCTCAGCCGCCATCTTGACGTACTGAGGGTCATCCAAAGTAGCTACAGGTCCTGCTACAGGAGAAGGAGCTACTACCTCAGGAGCAGGTTCTAATAATACAGGGGTTAAGGGAATGGAAAGGTCTACACTAGCTTCACTTCCAGACCTAGACTTAGATTTAGATTTAGAAGCCCTCCTGACTTTATCTAATTCCAATCTACGCACATAGCGTTTCATATCCAACCATTGTTTCTCATCCAAACCCTCGCATTCTTTACATCTTTTATCCTAGGCACATTCAAAACCCCTACACCCCAAACAAACAGTGTGAGGATCGACCGAAGCCTTCGGCAATCTCACCTTACACTCCTCATTCACACACACTCGAAACTGTTTCTGAGACATCTCAAATCAAAGAATCATCCAAAGAATAAACCAAAATAAAGCCAAAGCGATTGCCATCCACAGAATACGTCACCAATTCAGTAGAAAAACAGCGACACAGGGAAGCGAGCGAAAAACCCGACGGAGGACTAACAACGATGTTGACAGTCCAACCGGCAGAGATGATCTGAGGAATAGAAAATGGGAATGGTTCCAAGTACCACCCTGTAAGGGTTGTTAACCACCTAACCGGACACCTACCACTTGGTGGTTGCCGCGAGTTTTGAAAAATCTGCCGAACCGATAGACTATAGCTATATATATATATAACTGCCAGGTAAGTTCTATTCATAAAAATTTCCCCTTGCACCACCACGTCAGGTACTCTAGTTAAAAGAGCAGTCAATTCAATAGTCCCAAACCATACCAAGGTTGTCAAAGAAAGAAGAAGAAGGGGAGGGGGAAAATTTAGAGGAGTAGTAAAGGAGTTATAGGTCCCAATGTTCAGTTGAATCCACAGCGGAGAGTGTAGGCATAAAGGGGCATACTCTCTCTGCAGAGGATCCCTAAGCCCCCCCCTCATCAAGGAGTTGGGATCATGGGGCCAGGAAGATAAAGAAAACTAACCATGTAAACCACAGGGGTCATCACTCCTCACTCCCCTTACCAGAGAGAGGAGCACTTGCTACTGAATAGCAGATTTGTCAATTGTATAGTAACAATACAAAACCACCAGCATATGATGTGTCTATTCTTTGACCTGCCCATAGAAAGAAGAAAGGAAGAAAAGAGAAAGAAAGAGGCCAGCCAACCCACTCATTCTCTCTTCCACACAATCATCTTAGGTAAGATACATATTGTCCCATCTGGGGCACTGGGTGCATTACACAATTTGTTGGGCAGCCACCACCCACTACACCCAAAGAAAGTGTCCAAGGACCTGTGTGCAACATCCTTTAGGTGACAAGTCCTCTTTAGATAGCATTCCACTGCTATGATATGACAAAGCAAGAGCTCCTGTAGATTATTGTCCACAAAATTATTCAGTGAGGGAATAGAAAATGAGGCTAATCTGTCATCATGCACTAAGGGATTCAGGGTCTTAGCCACGAATTCTGGGACAAATTCAAAGGACACAGACCACCTACCCCTGGTGTGTTGAACATCATAACTTAGGTCACGAAGCTTCCCAACTCTTTTCAAAGAAACCACGGCCAACAGGGAAACTGTCTTTAGAGTCAGATCCCTGTCTGGTGACCGACGCAGGGGCTCGAATGGAGCTCGAGTGAGACTTCTCAGGACGAGAAGATGCAACATAGGAGGCTTGAGTTCTCTTGGTGAACAGGACTGTTGAAAACTACTTAACAACAAGGAGATTTCCCATGCTGAAGATATGTCAGTGTCTCTCAGGCACAAAACCAAGTCCAAGGCCGCTCTGACAGCTGAAATGGAAAGACCTTTCTCAACCCTGCGGAAGATCAGGAAATCCGCTATCCACTGAAAAGAAGCTCTGAGTGAAGAGAAACCCTGTTGATGACACCAATCACAGTAGACTGTCCATTTCCCCTAGTAAAATGCTGACAAAGATTTCCTGAGATAGCCGGACATCTGGCCTGCAGCCTTTCTAGAAAAATCTCTCGCTTGGGGGAAATACTTGATACGTAGTGTCCAGCTGTAAAGAGACAGGGACTCTACTGATGGTGAAACCTTTCCACATGAGGTTGGCAAAGGAGCTATTGCCATGAGAGAATTTCTCTTGGAACTTCTGCCTGAAGAGACAGAAGGTCCAAGAACCACTTCACTTGAAGCCACAGAGATAACACCAAGGTCATCCTGAGATTTCGAAAATTTTCGAAAATCATTACTCTGTTCAGAACTTGACGATCAGGAGAACAAAGGCAAGGAGTACACCTTGAGATTGTCCCAAGGATGCCGCAAAGCGTCCACTGCTAGAGCAAGAGGATCCGAGACCACTGAAGAGTAAATCTCCAGTTTCCTGTTGAAGCGAGTAGGAAAAAGGTCTAGCACAGGCTTCCCCAAATGTGAAAAAGCCTGTCCACCACATCCTCATGTAGAGACCACTCTGTGCCAAGGACTTGGTTCTGACAACTCAGCTTGTCGGTCACCACATCCCTCTTGCCTGGAATGTACCTGGCAGCAAGCTCCTCCAACTTGCTGATCGCCCCCTGGTGCATCTCAACTGTCAAAGAATGGAGCTGATGAAAAAAAGTTTGTTCACATAGGCGACCACCGTGGTGTTGTCTGATACCAGCATGATGGAATGATCCTCTACCCTCTCGTGGACCTCCCACAGACCTAGGAAAGCTGCTTTCAACTCCAAAATGTTGACGTGAAGCAGCTTGTCCTCCACACTCCAAACACCTGTGGCACATTGGTGGAATAATATTTCCTATGCCATATGAGAGGAGGAGGAAGGAATTTTGCAGACCTATTGGAGTGCAGAGAGCCATCCCAGTCCGAAACCAAGGCGTTAACACACTGCAAGAGACTGAGCATGCCCTGACAGGGGAAGCTCAAACAAGGCCCTAGTAGCTTGCCTTGGACCTAGCAAGGCCTCTATACCCATCGGGGCCATAGAAGACTGAGTCTGCTTTCTACCCCCAAGATTATTAAACTCATTAATGAGATTAATAAACTCTAAAAAAAAAGACAGAAACTCCTGGGTCTCTCTTTCCTCCGGTTTTGGCAAAGGAGACCAACGATGCAAAAAAAAAAAAAAGGCTTGGAAGGATCCTCATCCTTCCATAACAGCACTGGAAAGGCTTCCCTAGGAAGCCGTGCATCATGCCTTCCACTAGTTAAGAGTGGGGTCCCGAACTACTGAAGATCCTGAAACACAGGGCTCCAGAACACAGTCAAGCAAAGAAACACGTATGTGGTCTCAAGCCAAACCGTGTATGCTCTCATGCAAGGAACCACGTACACATTCGCAGGATGAATCACGTATATGAACTTGTGACGAGTCAAGTATGGTCTTGCGGCAACACATGAGCACAGTCCCAAGACAGAGAACGATGCTGAAGCAAACGTCCTGAAGGAGACTGATCCTGAAAGTCTTTAACTCTAGAAGATGCACATACACAGCTGAGACGGCTCCAGCACAAGTTCGTGCGACAACAAACTAGTATGTACAAGTGAATGTCCAGACGGGGACTGATCTCTAAGGTTACAGTCTCTGGAAGGCGAATGAGAACACGTCCACAGACCAGAGTTGCCTTACGTTCGTGACAGTCAACCTCAAATCGTTTGCAGAGAGAAGAATCCTTGTCATCTTACGATGGACTGAAACAGGTACAGGAGACAGTGATGGTTGAGATGGACTATCACTTCCAGGGCAACTTATGTATGTGTAAGGGAGAGACACGTCCTTGTACAGAAGTCAGCAAAGCACTCCTATCAATCACGTAAGACAACACCACAAAGTCAAGAATTCTCCAATGTTTGACTCGAGGGCAAGGAGGAGGAGGAGATGAAGAAGCAGAGGGAGATGGAGGAGGAGAGTGCTTTCTCCCTCTATGACATCTCTTGCTAGAAGGAAGTGAGGAAGAAGCACTCCTACTACGCTTCTTGGCAGAGAGAGCAGGATACCTCTCTCGAAAAACAAAGTAAGCCTCTCAACCATAGCTTGAAACATCTCCAATGGCTGAGCAAGAGGTTGTGATGACATCATAGAGGAAGATGGAGATGACATAACAACAATAGGAGGCAGAGACACCACCACAGCTGACATCACGACATCTTGACTGGCAGCACTGGTTGATGGCCTCACTGGCGGAGCGATAAGGGGCGACCCAGTAAGCAAGTGGTGTAGGCTTCGAGGTGGAGGAACTGCCTAGGGGGCGGGAGAGGGGTGACGAGCAGCCAAGAAATGCGAGAGTAGGCCAGCCAATGATTGAGCACCCCATAAGCCTAGAGATGCCCAAACAGCTGCCTTATTGTTTGATTCAGAATCTGAAATAGAAACAAAGGAAGCAGAATGCGTAGCCTTCTCCCTCTCAGGGAGCACATTATATTCTGCAGGAGAGGGGGTTATGTTAAACATAATCTCATTCTGTGAAATTCCTGATACTTCCAACGACCAATCGATGGAAAAAAAGGAAGGAGACAGCGACACAACAACAAAAAGGGAACACTTTTGGACGAAGAGGATGTAAAACTGTCCAAATGAGAAGGCGAAAAACCCTCTCAAGAAGGACAAGTAGATACTCTGCGATGCTCCCTCTTCTTCTAGAACACGTTCCACTGTGACAGGCCAGATATGACATTCTGGGCAAGTATTAATAATAGTACAAAAACTAGATTGGCACCTACTGCATGTAGTATGGGGTCTGTAATAGTAGCAGCCAAAAACCTGGAGAACAGAAATCCCTGAATGCCTGGTCACATGCGTTGACAAAGCCAAGAATTGGAGGACTCCATGACAATCAAACAAGGCACACACACACACACACACACTGAAACAAAGAAATCACGGGCAAATAAAGTAACCAGCTTGGGAAGGAGAGCGCAAGCGACTAGTCTCCAAGGGGATAAAAGAAAGACTGACATGTCACGAAATTCTATGCCTGGTCAGTGGCCAGCTTTCACCTCGTAAATGTATGAGTTGCCAGATGCCACAGATGACAGATGCCTTGCTTTACAATCTCTGATTGTTTTTAACTGGTTTCCAGCTGGTGCAAGAGATTATCCTATTGTTAAGACCAAGGGTTTCTTCCGTGTATGAACAAAGCTATATAAAGTAGAGGTAAGATTCATTTCCCAAATATGAGAATCAATCACTTTCAATAATGTTTGCTTGAGTGAAATATCACTGTAGATACATAATAAAAATAGTAGTTACATACAAATGACAAAATAAAGAATAATCTGTATCACAGTCACATTAAGTAGTCATTATAGTTCAACTAAATTAACTGCATCCCAAAATTTTTTTTTATTAAAAATACAAAACATGAACATGACTTAACAGTTATAGTTACTAACCTTGCAATTATGAATAGACTGACTAGCCTGTGAACCATCTTTTTCCAATTTGTGACCAACTTTCAATAAAATTGCACCCCATGGTCTAATAATTAAACTACCTTCCTCTTTACCATGGCTGCATAAAGTAAATGACTCAAGTTCATCTGTAAATAAAAGATTAAATGGATCATTAATGAATGAATAAAAATGCAGTACAGTATAACTTCTTTGCTAGTGTTACACTGAATATTCAAGGTAGTAGTTATTATAAAAATGTAAAAAACAAAAATTCGTAGAACAATAAAAATTAATAAATACAACACATCAATACAAGACACAGTGTAGTGAAAAGAAACATTACCCCATTAGCCACACATAAGAGTACCCACCTCCACATTGTCAATCATTCCTGACTTATCTGGACTTGCCACAAGACTAAAGGAGCCCTGAAGTGAGATAGGACTCTTGTAGATAATCAACTTTTGCAATTAGGGTGCTAGTGAGTCAAACTATTGTGTGAACATGATCAAGAAACCATACTTCTCGAGGTGAACAAGGGGTTATTAAGTTTGTCCGGTTCCTTGTTAGCAAGGATGTGGTTTGTACGTAGTTTGTCTCTCACAACTTAGCAAACATTTTGATACACTTTACCCCATTAACTGAGCATGGTGGCACATATCCACATAACCCCATGAACTACTACACTAATACGGTATAGTAATAAAGACAAGGAAGGAGACTGAGAAGGGTTGTTCTCCATTCAGAAGGTAATACGTACTAGTTGGCCCAATGACAAAGATACCACAAGGTCTAACAGAGTAAAAATCCAGATTTTTGTCTTTAGTAAACCTTAACTAAAGTCACTGGAAAACTCTAAGAAGCAAAATTTAAGGAACTTCTTCATCTATATTCCTCTAAAGGCTAAGAATGCTGAATAAACCCTTAGCTCATGACTAATAAGTCTAACTTTGGATGCAATCCAAATCACCTTTTTAACTAAAATAAAATTGTGTTCTCACCAACTCCAATCTTTGATGCATTTGATATTAAAAACAATCATTAACTTTGTTTGCCACAATTTTTTTTCCTTCTCAAGTATCTTTGTACAACCCTGACTGGGCAATAGACAATCTGCTTCTCTTCCTGCTACCAATGGCAAGGCAGGATTAATGAATTGGGAAGCAACCTGGCAAGGAAAGGAAGTTGCTTAAATCTAGGCAACGGACCCATAGTCTAAGTTCTTCCAGCTGCCAGATTCTGAAATGAAACACTTGAGATTACATGGATCTCACTTACCTTTCTTACTGATGCAAAAGACACATGTAACATAGTCTTTGGGGAGAGGTCCCTGTAAAATGTTATTTTACTGGGCTTAATGAATACTACATATCTCAAGACAAAGGATTCTCTCAGAGTTCTCTCTGTCCGCCTCGCACCTCCCAATCAACCGAGAGGGTCACAAGAAAGGTAAGGAGAAAGAGCACTTCTACCTGTCATGCTAGAAGAGGCAACAGGAGAGGAAGACCGTGGGCAGTCATCACCTGAGGTACAGTGGCTCCCCGGTCTTACACGTGTCACATTTCTGCAGTCCACTTTGTCGTGGATTTTTGTGGAACACATTACATAATTCACTTTTCCATGGGGAACTTTTACTAATTTGCAGATTTTTTCTACTGACTATATCTCTATAATTATTACGCGCTAATTAAAATTTTTCTGTAAGGCAACTAATTACTATTCACTAATTATACTGTATTTTTTTATATTGTGTAGTACAGTAATACCTCGACATACAAGCATTCCAAGATACGAGCCAGCCTCTGAGTAAAATTTTGCATTGAGATATGAGCACAATATTGAGATACGAGCATGCTTACAGATGCTAACGCTAGATGGCTGAGTGCTTGGGAGTGCTCTAAGACTGCTTCATTCCTTCAGTTCACGTGGTCGTCGACTTCCGTACACATCTCCCATGCATCTCCTATGCTGTGTTTGCGTAATTTATGTGATTTTTACTGTATTTGTGAACATTCTTTGTAATAAGTGATGGGTCCTAAGAAAGCGAGTGGTAAGGTTGGCGATGAAGCATGAAGTTATCGAGAAACATGAGCGTGGAAGGATGCTATCAAGAGCACAAAGGCTTCCAAAGGCTTAACTATCATGTCTAAGTTACGGACAAACATATAGGAACAGTATTAAATACTGTCCAACTCTCTCTCCCTCCCTCCTCCTCTGCAAACACTGCCGTTAGCTGCTATCGTCTGTCTTGACGGTAAGAACTCATAATAAATGACATTTTATTTCATATCACATTAATCATTTATTATATCATTTTGTGTGTGTGTGTGTACAGTATGTCTATACAGTAGTACCTCAATATACGAAATTCATCCGTTCCGAAACGGCATTCGTAACCTGATTTTTTAGTATCTTGAACCACATTTTACATGTAAATTGCCTAATTCATTCCAAGCACTACAAAAACACCCCAGTAAATTTTATAATAATGCTAAATTGACCAATAAACAATAAAATACAACAATTTGTACCATTCAGTACCTAACTTAAACTACATATATACTACTATGTACAACATACCTGTAAATAAAGTGTACTATTAGTGTACATGGTACAAGAAGTACTGTAAGTACATATGTATGTAGTAATATGTGGAACCTTACCTTTCGAGTGAGGCGATCTCCGAAAGTGAAGACAGAGGAGGAGGACAATGGTAGAAAACATGAACACTTAATTTTACGAAACACATTAAAAAAGGCAGAAAACATTAACATAAACTTTACGAAACATTAACAAATGGCAGAAAACATTAACTCTTCTTGATTATCTCCATCTTCATTCTCCATAGAAAGCATCCTCTTTTTTCCGTGAACTTCAGCAACATTCTTGGGACCCATGGCTAAAAACGTAAGTAATTAAGTTCACACACAACACGATAAAGTAACTTACAGTACAACGAAGCGAAATCACTAACACGAATTTACGTTAACAAACGAAATACGCATATGTGAATGAACGAATTCCAGTGTTTACAATAACACTGCCCCCCAAAAAAAGGTCAAGGAACGCCTTTGCATAGAGGCAGGATGCTGACCAATAGGAGAGCAGGATCTTATGGCGGTGACTAGCATCAGGAACCAATGGGAGAGCGGGAGGATGGTGGTGAGTCTACTCAGTTGGCGGTGCGCGAGTTTTAAAATTGTTCTCGGTGGTCTGGGCGAATCTCGGGACTTTACAGTAACACCCTTTTGTAACCTGAATTATTTTCATATGCAGAAGCAAAAAATCTTTGTATTTGCTTTCGTAACTTGAATTTTTCGTAAGTTGGAACTTTTGTATGTCTAGGTTCAACTGTACAGTATAGCAATTAAAAACATGTTTTTTCCATTATTATCATTGATTTGGGTGTTTTTAGAGGGCCAGAACTGATTAAATTTTTGTCAGTTATTTCATATGGAAAATGATATTGTTAAGATACAATAAAGTTTTATACATACTTACCTGGCAGATATATACTTAGCTATGGACGACGGAGTCTATAGCTAAGTATATATCTGCCGGGTAAGTTGCATGTACAAAAAAATTGAATTGAGATACGAGCAAATTGACTTACAAGCTCGGTCCAGGAACGAATTATACTCGTATCTCAAGGTATTACTGTATGTGACTAAATACTGATTTTAATGATAAAAATTATTGACAGCATACTTATAATAAAGTTGTGCATCTATTATGCTTATTCCAGGTTGGGCCCCATACTGAGTATACCAGGTGTCTGATTCTCTCTCTCTCTCTCTCTCTCTAAGGGTAATGTAAGATGTATTTGAAATAATATTGCTATAAAGATTTTTGATGGTAGAGCATACTGTCCAATATTTAAAACATATTTACTGCTTATTTTCATTTTATTTTCCAGTACATAAAAGCAGACTAGAAAATAAAATAAAAATAATTACTAAATATTTTAAATATTGTACAACATGCTTTATCATAAAAAACTTTACAGTAATATCATTTCAGGTACATCTTACATTACACTGAGAGAGAGAGAGAGAGAGAGAGAGAGAGAGAGAGAGAGAGAGAGAGAGAGAGAGAGAGAATTACCAAATTATTCCAGCTGCTTGATCTTTTCATCAAGAGTCCTGATATGAGAGATTTATTCTTCAAATTACTATATATTTAGATATAGAGGTATAAAAATATTTCAGTAAATGAAACAGTATGATTCGGCAAACAGAAAGACTAAGCATTTATTTAGAGCAAGTGTTACTTTCACTGGTAAAACATATGCTTTGATAGTATAAAAGGGGAATTTATATATATTACTCTATAAATAGTAAAACAAAACAAATATAATTTCTGGGCTCAGCCGTGTCGCTCCATGAAATAGGTTCCTTCAGCACGTTTCCCCTGCTACGGTCGGAAGTAGTTTGCAGTAGTTACCTTGTCTCCTCCTTTACTCCTTCCTACCAGCCTCATTATCAGTCTACCTCATCCCAGTAACATATTTTTAATACTGGGCAGATTTATGTGATATGTACATAATATTCATTTATAGGTGCCTTTTTCAAACTATATTGTATTCAAATTGTTGGTTTATTTCCTATCATGTCTTAAATTTAAGTCTATTACCTTTAAATTAAGGATTACAATTTACTATATGTATACATATATTATTATCATATTGATTTTCATGATACTATGTTTTTCATTGGCACCCTTTGTTGGTTATCTTTTAATTACTAATAGTTTTACATGTCAGTAGCTTGGTGTTTTCTCTGGTACAATTTCACGGAGCGACACGGCTGAGCCCAGAAAAGGGATTTTGATGTAGGAAAAATCTATTTCTGGGCAAGGGTTCGTGTCGCCCAGTGAAATCCCCCCTTATGTCCCGCCCTGCAGCCCAAGATTGGCATCTAATGACAAGGATGGCCACCAGAGGCGCGACAGTTGGCGTGGTGCGTAGCGTAGTAGTAGTAGTTGCTGTCTCCGACTGTGTACCGGCTCTTTCAGGAGGGGGATTCTGGTGAAGGAGAATTCTAAATGGCAAGAGGTTCGTGGTAGTGGTCTCACTTGCCCCAGAAACCATGTATATGTTAGTATCATTTACCTAGAAATAATGAACTTCAGGATTATTTCACTGGGCGACACGAACCCTTGCCCAGAAATAGATTTTTCCTACGTCAAAATCCCTTTTCTGGGCTCAGTTCATGTCGCTACATGAAATATTACCAGAGAAATAGCACAAGATTGTAAAACAAAAGTGGAAGGTCTCAATAAAACTAAAGAAGTAAAACAAATAAATATAATATTATTGAGAACTTACAAGTTATCATAAAATAAAGTTAACTTAAAGTAAAGAATCCAGACATGTAGTTAACCTTAAAATTACACTTATACTAACTTATGATAACTTAAATAATACTAGTGAGTTTCAGTACATAGAGGAAAATTACTCACTGAACTTATATAATTATTATTAATATATGGTACATCAATAAATGTTGGTGTGCTACCCTAGCATAAAAATAAGGGGAGCAACATCAACCAGAATTACAATATATATATATGATAAAGCTGTGGGTGCCCCTAGCGAAAAAAATAAGGGACACACCACTATAATTATTATCTTAAGCAGCTAAAGCTAAAGGACCAGAAAGAGCATAACGGTAGGTTAGGTGAAATATTAGTTGAGGCAGGTAGACAGGAGATCTGGATCTTCGACTACAACTACTGAGCAGTGTCAGGGGAAACTATGTTTCCCGCTGCCACTGCCGGAAATTTTAAAGATTCCAAGGACTTCAGATAATGACGCTTGAAAGCTGTCGGCGATTTCCAGCCAGTATACTTTTTTAAATCATCAAAATTCATATGCTGGAAGTAATTAATAGAGGTGGCTACTGCCCTGATGTCATGGGCTTTTGGGAATGATTCAGGGTTTGCTTGTTTAATGAAGTAAAGGATCTGTTGCCTGATACCCTTTATTGAGATAGTGCCACCTCTTTCCCTCATGAAGAGGGGGCCTGAGGATTTAGAGGATGTTCTAGACAGAAGGGCTCGTAAGGTCGTCACTGGACAAAGAAAAGGATCTTGAGGAAGAGGGATGACCTTCCAAGGGGCCCACCTCATCAAAGGGTCCTCATTTTTTGCCAGAAAACTACGATCTGGGGAAAGTAGAACCTCCCCCGAAGAGAGGAATTCTACATGTCCAGCATCCCTGGAAAGGGCCGACAGTTCTGATATTCTAGCTCCTGAGGCCAGACTTAGCAAGAATAGCATCTTTCTTAGTAACATTATGAATGAGCAAGAAGTGTTGTCTGTGTCTGAGGCCAGTTTGAGGACATCATTCAAAAACCATGAGACTGAGCTAGGTCTCTCAGAAGGTCTGAGCCTAGCACAAGCTTTAGGAATAGACGTAAAGTAAGAGTCTGTTAAGTCTATTTGAAAACCCAACTGAAAGATTTTCTTTAAAGCTGATTTATTAGTGGTAATAGTACTAGCCGCTAATCCTTTTTCAAATAAGGATCTGAAAAAGGATATAGCCGAATTGACTGTCATGGTTGTGGTGTTTGTTTCCTTCAGGAAAGATGCTAACTTTTTAACAGCAGCGTCATGCTGTCTCAAAGTTGACTCCCTCTTATCTGATTCTAAGAAAAGAATATTCTGAGGATCAATATTTGCATCTTTTTTAGCCGCAAACTTCATGAAGTCCATAAAGTTAGGGCTCTGAGAATTCCTGAGGAAGCGAACACAGTCCTCATTTGTACTGACTGAGATAGTTTGGGATTGGGGATCCGTTGAGGTCGGAGACCCAATTCCAGAAGCAGAGGATACCAGTTGCTCTTGGGCCAGTCCGGGGCTACTAGAGCTACTTGCCCCTTGAATGTCCTGAGTTTGTTCAGGACTTTCAATAGAAGATTCACTGGAGGAAAGTTGTATATCTTCTTCCACTGATTCCAATCTATTAACATGGCATCTATGGCATAAGCCAGAGGGTCCAGGTTGGGGGCCACATAGCAAGGGAGCTTGTGGTTTGCTTGAGATCAAAAAGGTCCACCTGAAGACCTGGAACACTCTGGCGTATCCACTGGAATGACTTGTTGTCCAGGGACCACTCTGATTCTAGAGGAACTGATCAGGACAGGGCGTCTGCTATCACGTTCCTTACTCCCGCCAAGTGGGTGGAGGATAGATGCCATTTGTACTTGTTTGCCAGGGAAAAAATGGCTACCATGACATGGTTCACATGTCTGGATTTGGATCCTCCCCTGTTGATGCAGTGTACTACTACTGCACTGTCCAAGACCAGTTTTATATACAAATTCTTTGCTGGAAGAAGCCTCTTCAGAGTGAGAAATACTGCCATGGCCTCCAATACATTTATGTGAAGCTGGCGGAACTGAGGTGACCAGGTTCCTTGGACTTTCTTGAACTGAGAATATCCTCCTTGATGCTCGTTTGTTCTTGAGAAATTGCCTTACTGACTTGGCTATTTCCTTCCTTTTGACCGCAGGAATTGACAGATTGTGGGAGGTCAAGTCCCATTAAATGCCGAGCCATTAAAAATGAGACTCCGGCGTGAGTCTGGACTTTGTCCTGTTTATTTGAAACCCTAGATGTTCCAGAAATTGAATTACTTTGTTTGTGGCTCTGAGGCATTCCTCGACGGTTGACGCCCAAATCAGCCAATCGTCGAGGTACGCTACTACCATTATCCCTTATCCCTTGCGATCTCAGTTGTTGTACCACTACTTCCGCTAATTTCGTGAATACCCTGGGGGCTACGTTCAGCCCGAAGGGCATCACTTTGAAAGAGAATGCCTGGTTTCCCAGCTTGAAGCCTAGGTATGG
Organism: Macrobrachium nipponense; assembly: GCF_015104395.2. NCBI lineage: Eukaryota > Metazoa > Arthropoda > Malacostraca > Decapoda > Palaemonidae > Macrobrachium > Macrobrachium nipponense. The sequence goes on along the minus strand of NC_087210.1, from coordinate 54,928,823 downwards.
GCGAAAGTGTCTCGCGATTGGGATATGATAGTATGCGTCTGTAAGATCGATAGAGGTGGTGACGGCCCCCCGGGAAATAAGGTCCGCACCTGCGAGATGGTCAGCATTTTGAACTTGTCGCAACGAATGAATAAGTTTAGCCGGGACAAGTCTAAGATTATTCTTCTTTTTGATGAGCCTTTCTTTGGCACGCTGAATAAGCGTCCTTGAAACTTTAAATGCTTGACTCTTGACACTACCCCTTTCTGAAGGAGCTCTTCTGCATAATCTGTCAATTCCTTTGTTGGTAGCTTAAGGAATGATTTGGATGGAGGGGGACCTTTGATCCAACTCCATCCCAGCCCTTTGGACACGATGCTCTGTGCCCAATTGCTGAACCCCCACCTGTGGCGGAAGAGGAACAGCCTCCCTCCTACTTGGGAGATCTCACTGCTGTTGTGCGGGGCGTGCTCCGCGTCCCCCACGGAAGTGTTTGCCTCTGTTGATTGCCCTTCCTGCACCCCTCTGCCGAAAGGCACCCCTAGTCCTACTTCCCCTTGCGAACCTGTTGATGGTTTGGAAGGCTTGGCTTTCAAATACTGGATTGAAAGCCGGGGAAACAGCGTAGGAGGTCGAGGGCTGACCCTGTGGAGACAACAGGAGGATGGGCTGGTTCTGCCCCTTTGCAGCTGCCGGTTGTCCTGGTTGAGAGACCGGAACTGCTTGTACGAAGTGCTGCTGTTGCTGCTTTTGGTAGGGTGGGAACCTCTTAGTCTTCTTCAATTTCTTTGTAGCAGAGGAAGGGTTCTTGGGTTTTCTCTTGCTGGAGAGACCCCAGCGAGCTCTGAGGCTTTGGTTAAGCCTCGTTGCCTCGTGCTGTACCTCATTTACAACAGATTCCGGAAAGAGGTCCGCCCCCCAGATGTTCAAAGTAAGCAGCTTATTCGGTTCATGGCGAATTGTTGCTTCTTGAAGGACATGTTTCCTACAGTTTCTCCTTGCCAGCGCAAACTCGTACAGGTCAGACTGTACGGTTTGCGTCTGAGACTTAGCTAGGAGCTTAAATAAAGGCTCCGTACTGTAAGTCAGAGCAGCCACTTCGGTCATGACTAGAGAGTTCAGAGTCCTGCCTAGTCTCGTTCTTGCCTCGAACTTGGCTTGTATGAGATTGTCTGGTAACCTAGGCAGCCTCTCACCGAACTGTTCCATGGCACAGTCCAGTTTGAGCTTACCTACCGTGAATGTAGCTGGTAGGTTCTCCCAAAGATCCCCGAATGCAGGGAAGAGAGGGGACATAGGATCCGATTCCCTGAGCTGAGGAAGGGGTTCAACCTTCATGACAACTTGCAGAGTAATCTCAGCTATCTTAGTCGTGAAGGGGAGTGGTGCCTCCTCCTCCACGGCAAAGATAGTAAAGGGACTCTTAAATGCCTGGAGTTTGGTATTGGTACAATCCCAATCCTCCAGGCAATGTACCCATTCCCTCTGAGCATGATCGCGGCTGTATAACACCGTTTCCTTAGGGATCTTATCTTCCCTATTCAAGGCTGCCTCCGTTAGTCTGGCATACCCCATGAAAGGAGGCTGCAGGCTGGCTGGATGGAACTCGAAGTCCTCGATCCTCCGAGTTCCATAGTCCGGGATGGAGATCATACCGTCCTTGTAGGGCGCAAAGGCTGCAACCCTCCAAGGATTGTTCATAGAGAAGGTGAGAAGGGTATTGTAGTCAGGCAACTGGGCAAGTCCGGCGCCTACTACGGGGAGATCGGCCTGAGGTGCTTGGCTCAGTCCTGCCAGCCGGTTCTCCTGGTCCGACAGACGTTCAGAAATATTCTGAATCGACTGTCCAGACTGAGTCAGCGAGGTGGAGATCTGAGCAAACATATGTTCGAATCTCGTATTCAAAGATCCGACCAAGTCTCCTACCTGCTGCATGACCCCTGCCGTAAACGCAACGGGATCGAAGGGATCAGCCGGAATGGCCCCAACAGGGGTCACCAGAGGAGTTCCGGTAGCGGGAGAAGGTACTGGCTAGGCGGGAGCACGGGCCTTCTCCTTAGAGGATTTACCTCTCGACCCTTTCGAATACGAAGAAGAGGAGGACTTCACCTTCTCTGCTCCGGGATGGTTAGCCGGAGACTTCCGAGAAGATGAAGAAGACGACATCTTCTGAAGGGTCTTCTGCTCTCTTTGCCCCTTTACTTTGGGGACTACAGAGGCAGTAGGCGTACTAGTAGGGATCTCAGATCCCGTGAAGCCTTGAAAGGAAGAAGAAGAAGGGACAGGCGAAGAAGATCCAGAAGCACCCAAGGGAAGCCCTTGGGAGCCACCGGCCGCCATGCGCCAGACCAGGAAACCATTTTGGACCTAAAAAATGGTAAATAAGGGTCCCTGGCTGACAAAAACTAAATTCAAACCTTTCGGGGTACTTAACTTAGCTGCGGCGATAGCTGCTAGTTCCATGGTGAGTATAATTCCAGGGAAAAGTACACCAAATGCAAAGAGAAAAAAAAGACACGTGCTACCTAGTTCACTAACAAAAAAGGATGGCCACCAGAGGAGCGACAGTCGGCGTGGTGCGTAGCGTAGTAGTAGTAGTAGTTGCTGTCTCCGACTGTGTACCGGCTCTTTCAGGAGGGGGATTCTGGTGAAGGAGAATTCTAAATGGCAAGAGGTTCGTGGTAGTGGTCTCACTTGCCCCAGAAACCATACCGACACCCTCTTTTATTTAGGGTGAGCGAGTCAGTTATCCTGACATCCTCCTGAATTTGTTTTTTCTCTGGTATATGTTAGTATCATTTACCTATAAATAATGAACTTAAGGATTATTTCACGTAGCGACACGAACTGAGCCCAGAAAAGGGATTTTGATGTAGGAAAAATCTATTTCTGGGCGAGGAAGCCGTGTCGCCCAGTGAAATCCCACCCTCACATTTCAAATGTTCCCACCCTTTTTCTATCTGTGCCACCAAGCTAATATGCTATCTTTAGGTATGACGCTACATACGCTACATTCGCAGTCGTAGGTAGCAAGTCGTAGAACGGTTCCCCTTTTCTTGGGGGTTTTGATGTAGGAGAGGCTAATTGGAGTGGGTGCCGTGGCAGTGAGTTTCACTCGCCCCAGATCTATACCGACACCTTTTATATGAAGGTGAGCGAGCTGGAATATTCTGGCAGGTCCAATTTAGCAGTTCTCTGGTATTTTAGCAATATCTTACCTTAGAAATAGTGCTGAAGGAACCTATTTCACAGGGCTTCCTCGCCCAGAAATAGATTTTTCCTACGTCAAAATCCCTTTTTTACATTAACCACTAGGAATGCTGCTGCAAGAGCCTTAGGCTAGAGGTTAACCCTAGATAGGAAACCCTACTAGCATGTAACTCAGTTGGAAACCTTGTATCCATTGATTTTGATTCATTGTAGGAAAATTAATTTTTTAAATATGCAAACATGCTTAATTCTACCAAAAACTTACAAAAGTAAAAAAAAAATGTATTCTTGAACAAATATGACTTATACTTATGACAATTAAATGAAATAGAATTTACCTTTGACACATTAAAAAAAAACTTGAAATCACAATTTTTGGAAGTAAAATGTATTTTTCCTAACTATACACACCTGAGGTACTTTACATAAGGAATTACTTTCGGCGTAGCTGGAACTACGGCCATTAAATTCTTGAACAAGGTGGTTAGGCAGTAACTACCATGTGGCAGGAGGGTAGGCTAGTCTGCCCGGATGTGAACACTCCACTTTGCCTTTCAGCCCAGGTTCAGACTGAGGGGTGGCATGAGGTGGGCATGTATGTAAAGGACCTCAGGTTTGTATAGTTAGGAAAAATACAATTTACTTCCAAAAACTGTGATTTCTTCCTACACGATATACAAACCATCGATCCTTTAGATAAGGAAGACTCACTGATTGGTGGGAGGAATCTGAGTGAGACTCTAGAACTGACTGGAGTTCTACACACCTAGGCTGCTACTCCTGATCATAAGAGCAAGGAGTGCCCTGCCTCTGACAACTTGATCGGAGTATAAGAGCTGCATGATCAAGAGTCAGACTTCTGGGCCTTTTTGAAATGAGTGAGGAATCGTAACTCATCCGAAAATGGGCTGTGAAGAATATTTAGCGTCGGAGGCATTAATGCAAAGTTCTGGGAAGGGTTTGCATTATTGCCAGTCTCCTTCCTCCCCTTGCTAGAGGAAGGAGCGGGATTGCTTCTATGATTCTGATAAGAAACATAAAAAGGATGTTTTATGTATAAGCTTACCGCATCAATCGTCCAACTAGCCAGTGTAAGTTCGAGTCCAACCTGAAGGAAGAGGAGTGGAAGGACCAGGTGGGGAAGGTGGAGAGGCCAGTCACTCTCGCATCCTTCTTACCTCTAGAACAGCACACCATAGGCGAGATGCAACTTGTCCTCTTGAAGGAGCTGGGTAGGCAAACAACCTGCAAGCATCCACCACTGGTCCAAGGAAATGAGGTTCCAAGGACCTGTGGGCAGGTCCGGGAAAGAAAAATATGGTCGCAATGACCTTATCTATCTTCCTGTCCGACATATTCTTCGGAGTGATGACAAGTACCCATCCACTGGACTATCCAACTGCAGAGAAGTTTCTCACGGTCTCGTAATATTCCGCAGCGGATAAAGACACCAACACTCCATGGTGGGTGTCGATCCTTATGGGTAAAGGAGCACGCCAATAGGACAAAGTAATGACTGATCTGGATCAAACTATACAAAGTCCACAGCGTAGCTCATGATGGTCTCGGACTCTTCAACAGCTGCCGACTGACTGCGCTCGGTGTGAGGCGAGCAGTCATGCATCAGAGACGTAGTCACGTGACACTCGCCTTTTGAAGGGTTATGCCGAGAAACCATATAAATTGTCTATCTTGTTCGCCACCGATGTTGGGAGACGAGATGATGATTCTCTCAAGGCATGCGCCCATCACACGAAAGTCAATTGCCTTCTAAAGACTGAGGTCCCTGATGGCAAGACAGAAGTTCTCATAATAGTTGAAACTAAGGAGAAACAATACTATATGCCAGTGAAAGACTAAAGTGAATGCAGGCCTATGTCTTCACAGCTGAATCGAGAGAAGTTAACTCTCAAGATTCTGAACATAGAAAAAGTCCCGTCGATGACACCAACCAGTGCAGACGGCTTTAATCCCTGTTGTTTTACAGAGGATTGAAAACGCTAAACCGCCATTTCATTGCTGTTCGGTGAGAAGTCGGAGTTTGCAATGAAAGTGGAGCGGCTTTTAGTAATGAAAACATGGATTGTACTGCCTGAAGAACTGCTTCTCATGGGCTGGATCAGGGAGGACATTTCTATTACTTAGAAGTAGAGCTGGCAGGGCAGGGAACAGGCAAAATCTTCCATTATTCATCTACAATTCCAGGGGAACAAAGAAATATTTGCACACCTACGAATTATGAGATGTATTAGAAGACAAGCTCAGATGTCTGAAGAAATCATTCTGCGTCATCGCAGCGGCAGGTGCGATGAAGCGGAAGACTAGGTTACAGACTTCTGTTACTGTGAGGTAAACAGAAAGATGATAACAAGTCTAGTGATATATCTCTGTCTGAAAATTCCCCCAACTCAAAAGGTGATGCAGTAGAGATGGTCATACACGTATGCAAGAATTCCAGCCAACCAGAGACCTAAGTCTGTGATTGCTGGGCAGAGATTCGATTCAGAAGTCAATCATCGCAGAGGAGGAGAGACAAAACCCAACCGAACTATCTCAGAGAGCCAGCAGGACTGGCTGTGGCAGGCAGGGCTGGCAGGCAGCCCAGACACTGCTAGCTCTCACTCACTTGTCATCCTGAGTTGCCAGGTATGAAAATATGCTTGAGCATTTGCATTTTAACCAAAACGGAGTCGCCGACGCGGAATCCTACGGAGAACACTCTGCAGGATCCCTCCCATTCACCTCGTCCCTCCCAGCGTAGCCATAGGAAGTGAGCAAATGGGGGAAGAAGACTGGACGCTCTCGCTCGCCTTGCCAGTGGAACTAGCAGTCGGAGAAGCAAGTTATGGGCAGCCATCAACCTGCAGTGATGGCCGCTCCAAGTCTAGGAAAACGTTACCGTCTGGAGAAAACGTTTTCCCGAGGAGGGTTACGAAACTTGTACTGTAGGGGAAACATCTGCCGCCACCGTGACCGTCGTCTGGGTGGGGCTGAGCGTGCACCTGACAGGAGAGAGCCGATACCGTCCTCCGACGCGTCCCAGTCCTCGTCGAGGCCGAAACCTCTCAAGAGGACTGAAGGGGGAGCCCACACCAGTCTCTCCGTGCGCGATCCAGCGGGACCGTCACGTGAACAGCAGTGATGGTTACTCCATGAGTCTAGGAAAGCGTCACCGTCCTCGCCAGCCCCCACTATCTCCTCCAACCACTTGAGCATAAGATCTGTTTGGCCCCAAGACCGAACCAAGCTCGTGGCAGGACCGTAAGAAGTGCATTCATCACAGTCACTCCTGTTTGCCTTGTTCCTCCGGGTGTAGCCGGAGGAGGTTGAAGGGACAGGTGAGGGAGACCTGACGCTCCTACGCTGCCTACTAACAGAACCAGTAGGCTGGGAGGAATGCACGGTGGTGATCGAGCTGCAGGTCTGGACCAGTGGTCTCCTTGCAGAGAAGCGCTGGACCGAGGATGGAGTGTCGGTCTCGTGCGTCAGGGGAGCTGCTAAAAGCGCTCCTACCCTGCCTACCAGCAGAACTGGTAGGCTGGGAGGACTGCAGGCGATCACCACCCTACAGTGGCAATCGAGCTGCAGGTCTGAACCAGCGGTCTCCTTGCAGAGAAGCGCTAGACCGAGGACAATAGCGTCGGTCTCGTGCGTCAAAGGAGCTGCTACCTGTCGTGCGAGCCGTCCGGTCCCAGTGGGAGCGATGGTCAGGTGACCGGTAGTGTCCACTAACGCGGTGAGAGCAAGCACCGTCCTCTTGACACGCCACGGTACCAGGTCCAGCGAGGTGACCAGGGTGGGGACCTCTTCCCAGCCTCGCTACGTGAACGGTCTGGTGGGAATGTCACATCAACCCTGTGTACCAGACGATTGCTGCGAGAGCGATCGCCGGTCTGGCAAGAGTCACCTGAGTGATTCTTACCATCCTTCTGCTCCATGCCTGGGTCCTGACACGGTGAGCGTACTCAGCAGTCTGGACCTTGGCTGCAAGGTCACCCGTAGGTGACCGTACATTTGGTGACGCTCGCTTGCGAGCGGCCGAAACGGTTCCAGGTCCGGAGGTGGAACCTCTGGAGCCGGGAGAGGAGGTATCAGCGGTGGATGGTACCTCCATGGTCCCCGTCTTCTTCTTCCGAGGAAGGAAAGACGGGCCCCATTCCCAGAGGAACGGGAGGACCAGCGGAAGACCCACCTGTCTCACTGGAGTGAGACAGACCCTTCGAAGTCTCTGTGCAAGACTTCTTTGGAGGGGGCGAGGCCACCTTCTTCTTCCTCGGCAGGGGGCCTTGGAAGTTGAAGGGGAAGAGGTGGCAGAAGACAACAACGAAGAAGACGACGACACCTTCCTCTTCTTCCTTACTTCTTCTTCGCCAGGTTCCTCAGGACAACCGACAGGTCCTCCATCCAGGCCTGAGTTGGGGCAGTTGCGGTAGCAACACGGCCTAAATGCACCTGTCCAATGGGACCTGCGGGAGCAGCAGTGGAGAGAACACTTCCTCAAGGAGGGTTATGAAACTCTCACCTGGCAGGCAAAGCGTCTGCCACCACCGAGGTTGGTTGGTCATGCTAACACGACCGTCGTCTGGGTGGGGACTGAGCGTGCACCTGACAGGAGACAGCCAATACCGTCCTCCGACCCTTCCAAGTCCTCGTCGAGGCCGAAACCTCTCAAGAGGGCTGGATGGGCAGCCTCCACTGGCCTCTGTGCATGGTCCCGCGGGAACGTCACGTCAACCCTGGGTACCGGACGATTGCTGCGAGCACGATCGTCGGTCTGGCGAGAGTCACCTGAGTGACTCTTACCATCCTTCCGCTCCGTGCCTGGGTCCTGACAAGGTGAGCGTACTCAGCAGGCTGAGTACACTCGGTGACCGCGAGCGGCCGAGACAGTTCCCGGTCCGGAGGTGGAACCTCTGGAGCCGGGAGAGGAGGTACCAGCAGTGGCTAGTACCTCCATGGTCCCAGTCTTCTTCCCTGAGGAAGGAGAGACGGGCCCTGTTCCTGGAGGAACGGGAGGACCAGCGGAAGACCCACCTGTCTCGCCGGAGCGAGACAGACCCTTAGAAGTCCCATGACGGGACTTCTTAGGGGGGGGAGACCACCTTCTCTTCTATGGCAAAGCCTTAGAAGTCGAAGGGGTGGAGACATGAAAATATGATGATCTCAAAAAGGAGGATGACGACACTTAATGAGCTCTCTTCCTCTTCATTTCCTCCAAATTCTGCCAGACTTCTACCATCAGGAATAGATAAACATCACATGGCAGTGCGAAAGCTTTGACCAGTGACGTTACTCCAGGGTAGTAGTGGTAAATCTAATATGATTATCAGCCGGGGATCAGTACACACTCGAGGATCGGTATCACAACATGCTATGAGTCACAGGTACAATTCCAAGGTTAGGATAACCAATAAAAAGAGCTATCCAACCAAAATTGCTGTAAACACAATCACCACTGTTAGTCTGTAAAATAGAAAAAATGATTTGGTAATAAGGATACTCCTCTCGCATCCAAGGGCACCACCCTCCGAAGTGAGAGGAGATCCCCCAAACATCTACACCACACGCCCGTTCTTCTACCTTCGTCCGATAGTAAGTGAAAGGATGAAGGAGAAGAGAAATTACCATAAAAACAAAACAAAGAACAAACCTCTGAAGTTCCCCAAACATAAGCGTAATTTTCGGATGAATGCATGTCTTGTTACAGGATCAATATCACTCACATTAAAGACATATCTCATCCTCACGTTAAAGGGCGAAAGAATGTAAATAATATGTTGGCATACCTTTGCCACCGACTCTTAACACAAGTAGAGAGGCAGCTATAATGGCTATCACAAAAAGTGGGTTTGTATATTAATTGAATTTAATATTAATATCAAACACCTTATATACATATTTATTTAAAAAAAAATAAACCAGAAAGATCCCACAGGAAAAAAGATCAACGACCAGTCAGCCAGCGGTCACAAACACACTTCTTCATCGGAAGACGGCCGAAAGCAAAGTGGGGTGTTTACATCCAGGCATGCCAGCCTACCCGCATGTCACACGGTAGTTACTGTCTAACCACCTTGTTCAAGAATTTAACGGCCGTAATTCCAGCTGCGCAGAAAGTACATAATTCCTTATGTAAAGGACTGAGGGTTTGTATATTGTGTAGAAACAAATAAGAATTATCTTACCAATAGTTACTGGAATGAAAAAAACATGTCATTGTGCAAAATATTATACATATAATTAACTATGGGTTTCAGAGACAGTGCAAGCACGTTTTTTGGCAATAACTCTGTAATGAACACTCGTATCGGTAAGAGACTTTGCTATAGTGTATTACACCCAGTGCCGTAATTTATAAGAGTATCATGAATCACTAATTGTAAAGAATAAAGACACTTGTCCCTGTACAAAGAGGCAAAAACTCGATTATCCAGAAATGGATAAGAACACAACAGTAAAGAGCTCCGACTACCCTACCCCCCACCTCCACCGCCACCCCCCTCCGCCTTCCTTTCCTCCTCTCTCTCTCTGAAAGTTGCTTCAGTTTAACTTCATTTTGTATTTTGTTGTATCTATCTATCTATCTAATAATATAGACTGTTGTATACATGTAACGATCCAGTCAGTCAGTCAGTCAGTATGTATATATATATATATCTATATATATATATATATATATATATATATTATATATATATATATACAGTGTTTTCCCGTATTCGCGGGGGATATGTACCAGACACCCTCGTGAATAGTTAAAACCCGCGAATAGTTAAAACCACCACTAAAAATGCTTATAACTGCCTATCTTGAAAGTTCAGATACCAAATGTATACCTTTAATAACATCCTAATTCAAATATACCTATAATTACTAACCTATTACTGCATTAATCTTTGAGGTTATATTGTTAATATCATTTCAAAGTCATCTTAAACATTTTACCATTAAAAATATATACCTACAGCAAATAACACAGAGAGAGAGAGAGAGAGAGAGAGAGAGAGAGAGAGAGAGAGAGAGAGAGAGACCAATGAATGGCAACATCATATATCTGACCGTCAAGAGTGAAATTATGAATTGTTTCTGAGACAGAGAGAATAATAATGGAGAGAGAGAGAGAGAGAGAGAGAGAGAGAGAGAGAGAGAGAGAGAGAGAGAGAGAGAATAACTCCTAGACTCCGACTCCTTCCTCCCCTCCGCCAATTCATATATCAAACTGTCATATACTCCCCCGCCCACCTTCCTCCAAGTGGATAAAAGGACTGGGAATCGCTATTTTTAATTAATCTTATTAATATTTGAAAATTAGTTATAAGGTAAATAATTTATTTACACTACAAAACAAATGAACATCCATAAGAGAGAGAGAGAGAGAGAGAGAGAGAGAGAGAGAGAGAGAGAGAGAGAGAGAGAGAGAGAGAGAGAGAGAATGTTATTGTTACTGCTTAATCTCATTAAACTTAATATTATTTGTAAACTAGTACTGTGTATTATTATTTTACCATAAAATGTAGTGATGTCCTTAAAGATATATGTACTTATACATACACTTCCAGCCCAAACAGAGGGCGAGAGTTACCACTAAGACATACTATATCTCGTGTGGAGAGAGAGAGAGAGAGAGAGAGAGAGAGAGAGAGAGATAGAGGGTTATCCTTATTTAAAAGAGTGAAATGGATATTGTACTTCTTTAAAATACTATCACATATGAATTATGAAATTAGTTATATTACTATTATTATTATGCAAAAATATTAATAAACATACAAATGTATAATAGAAATTTTCTCATCTCAGTGAGAGAGAGAGAGAGAGAGAGAGAGAGAGAGAGAGAGAGAGAGAGAGAGAGAGAGAGAGAGAGAATCTCCATGATCCTTTGGTAGCAACGCTTCCCTTCCCGTTTTGACATTTGTTGGACCCCAGCCAACTCTGCCTGGCTACCTGGAGTTAAAAGACGCTGGATAAAATGCATTTTCTTTCATTCTTACATAATTCTTTTTATTTATAAACTTAAATCTTGCTAATTCACTTTAGTATTTTCTTTAATGAATTTATATTATTGCTGTTTACATTAATATTGATATTTGAAAATTAGTAAATCATCATCCAAAAAAATACATCTCTGTAAGAGAGAGAGAGAGAAAGAGAGAGAGAGATGGAAAGATTATCGTAGTAGTATTTGTAAAATACTTTCACATATGATTTTTGTAATTACAGTTATTATTATTACTATTATTATTATAATTATTATTATTTTGGTAGAAGACCCTCTTTTAGGCAAATGCTGTTAAAAAGGATGGCAGAATTAAGCGAGTTGATTTTATATATTGTTTTTTCTATTTTCCTTACAATTCGCTTCTCAGGTTCAGCGATGTTTCTGAGTAACTGGCCAATATTCATATTGGGAATTTTCAAAAATTATAAATGCTGAAGGAATCTTTTATTAGAACAAGATATCAGGTCCAGGTCAAGCAGGGGTCGTCGTCAGTGCTGGTATTATTCCGTAGGAGTACAGGTACTATCCTACTTACAACCAAGTTTGGTTCCGACCCACTGGTTGTAAGTCGGAATGGGTAAACAATCACAGACGATCCACCATCATCACGCTGGACGGGTCTTATTCACTTGATATTTAATTGGTGAAACAAGAATACAATTACAACTCTAAGCATACCATTCAAAAGATTGAAGTTTCATCAACATAATGTGATATATGAAAGCCCCATACGAACTAACATAAGCATGTGACGCTCTTCGTAAAATATGTTTTCAAGGCAGTTTTGAAATCCAATATGGCTGCTATCATGTGGTTAGACTGGTCTGGTCACGGATGGACACCATCTTTCCCAGCCTTCCCAGCACTCATTTGAACAATGTTAGCATATATATGTAACGTTTATTGATCTTACTCAAGATTGCAGTTGTAATCAGCACAATAAAACAACATTTTGTTGCCTATATTAGTGAAAGTATGAAACTTGTTATTACCGGGGTCATGGTTTGAACTGAATTCATTTTTACCTTGTAATCGGTGGTTTTATTCTTACTGCCATCACAACTGAAACTCCACAGTGCTTATTTGATTGTTATTATACACATTTTGGTCTTAATTCACTCCACATTACACTTGAACCACGTTGCTGTTCCTGGTTCCTAAGCGGGCACTCCACAAACACAGTTACGAGCAGCAGACGACGACACTGCAAAGTTTTATTCCCTTAATTGTTTACTTTACTCATTATTTAGTTCTACTTTGTTATTTCAAAATGTTTATTTAATTCATGTCTATTACCCCTTTTTTGCAACCAAATTACCCCAAAAAATTACAGATATTTCTAAAGTAGATACAATCCAATGTTTCTAACCTTGTCGTACATCTGGCTACCGAAAACCATAGTGGAACAGACTACGGAGAAATGGATTATAATGTTTTTTATTTTGCTAGCACTTTTCATTAAGTCTTCATTAGTATTTTGATTTTTTAAAATAACTGTATGCCAGAAATAAATGTAACCTTTAATGTTTGCATGCTAAGAATGGCAAAATCATCGTTGCCACATTAAGGGAGCTTCACACATACGTCGATGCATTATTATAAACTGTTTCCATGAATTCTAGTTGTCATAGTAATGCAATAATGATAAAATTGCTTTAATATTTATGTATATGTACTTTCAATACATAGGCTAATTTCACCAATTTCCACGTTTTGTGTAACTCTTATACCCAGTTTGGAGGGTGAAAACATACCAATTGGCAACAGAGAGAGAGAGAAAGGAAGGCGAAGGAAGGAAGGACAGGGGTGGCGGTGGAGGGAGAGGGTAGGTGGAGCTTTTTACGCGTGTTCGTATCCATTTCGGATAATGGAGTTTTTGTCTCTTGGTACAAGGACAAGTGTCGTTATTCTTTACGACTAGTGATTCACAATAACCTTATAAATTACAGCACTGGGTGTAATGCATTATAGCAAAATCTCGTTCTGATACAAGTGTTCGTTACAGAAATATTGCCAAAAAACGTGCTTGCACTGTCTCTGAAACCCATAGTAGGTATGCTGCTTAGTTGTGTCAATCAAGTTTTTTGTATTCAAGTATTTTTACAAGCTAGCTATTATATAAATTTGTATTTTTCTCAATCAAAACATATGCCCCTCAAAGCTAACTTTCCTCTTTTAACGACTTTCTGGTCATTGCAAATTCGGCCCCATTAATTTCTCAAGGTGCGAAAACAGACAGAGGCCCAGGGACCGAAAACGATTGCGTCACACTACGGCGGTAATCCGGCAGTAAAACATCTTCATATATCCAAAAAGTAAATAATAAAGATATATATGCGCATTACGATTATTACAATTACATGAAGAGCTGATAACAATCTGCATGAATAACTGGTAAACTGTTCTCCAAAAAAGTTGAGTATAGCAATTATTTACAATAGGTACGAAAGTCAAGATGTCGTGACGTCATAATACAGGACTTAAAAGAACGTTCTAATTCCAAAAAATAATTACTTAAATTTGAGTCAGAATCGAGTTACTTTTTCAATAACGAATATTTTCAAATTAATCATCATAAATATGTAAAATATTGATGTTTTACTATTTATTTAAATAATTATGTAGTGCACGCTTCGTCGTCGTCTTCTACCAAAACAGTAGTTTCCTTAATAACGTCGTGGTTAGGGACCGTGTTCCGATTGTTGCGATGAAAGTGCCCCAGCATCTATAGGTACAAGTGGTGTGCGGATTTATCACAGGAAATGGAAGTTTGTTGACACAAGCGACTCCACAAACATCTAGATGGCATCAATCTTCTAAGATATTTAAGCGTAAGTAAAAATTTCAAAAGCGTTTTGGTGAGATTTGCACTGCGTTGGACACCCTTTTCACTACCCTCAGTTTAATGCTTTAAATTTGGCCTTAATTTATAACTTTTGAGAAAATACTTACCGAAAGGAGAGTAGAGGTCTTTAGCTCCGTCTCTCACCAACAACAAGTCACGACTGATGGCCATCTCCAGTGTCAGGACGCGTTATAAGTACTTTTTCGGAGGGTGGCATGCTGTGATCGTCAGTGAGTTGATCCAGGCCATGCGGTTTTTTACCCTAATTTGCATATGCACTGGGGGGGACACATGACAAACAAATTTAGTTAAGGGGGTCATTAGTATGTCCCCCAAAGGTAGTGATTTTTTTGGGGGGACAGAGATTTGCGGGGAAAGTGTGGTCACCCTAGTAATTGGTACCCCATGCAGAGCTGTTATGTAGTTCTACCAACAATTTTCTAAAAATTCCATGAGTTTCTATCCCCTAAGACATGTTTATGTTGATTTTCCATCCCCATCTATTCCCATTGTCTTTCTACAATCTGTTTCCCTAAGCAGATACCCAACTATAGGCTATACCTACTACCTAGTACATAGGTACTAAACTGACCATTTTCTCCTTGTTTTCCATAATTCAGTAAATGTTTGATAAATCTGTGTGCTGATTTTGACTTTACGTATTGCACCGAATTTGGACCCCTAAACTGCGAGATTACTATAAGCTAAGACGACCCTACCAACTTGCCAGTCGTAGGATTAGGTACTACCTAGCTATCTGCTCGCTAGGTACCAGTTTAGACTAGCGACCCATACCATTCTCGTAGCTACCTAAAACACAAGCCTAATAACAATGCCAAACCTAAATGTGACTAATTTCGCGATTGGCAACTGAGATTAAACTGTCTGTCATTCATGTGGGGTGAGAGACCCAACCTTATGCCCGCCTAAAGACAAGAATAGGCCCACGTCTTGGTGTCAGGCCTGAGTACAGAGATGCTAAATCGAGTAACCAATTAGCAATGCCAACTTACAAGTCATATAGGGTTCTCTGGTGAACGTAGAATGCACACAAACACCCAAAAGCACTGCACTCCACAAAAGCAACTCCATCCTTCACGATATTACCAACGACTGGACTTAATAATTCAATGAGTCAATTTCCTGGAGAAAATGACATCATCCCTGGAAACCCCTGTTAGGTACAGTTTCCCAAAAAAGTAATTGTAAATAAAGATCAGGTGCAACAAATGCGTTTCCGTTCACAGAAAACAGAGGAGTCACAGAAATTCCACTTAAAAAGGTTCCGATTTTTCTTTTTTCCTTCTTCCGTCTATGATTACTTCATTCGTCGATTAAAGTTTCCAAACACAAGCATGACGTTTCGATGTTTGAGCACTATTGTGACTCTGGCTTTGGAAAACATATCCGTGTCACTGTGTGGTCATAACGTACCCATATTTATTTTCTCTCACCTTATTAATACAAATAAAATGGTTATATTTTACTCAAGTTAAATTCATAATGACTCATACTATTTAAAAGACAGTTTAAAAGATAATAAATTTTATGAGAGAAAATTCGAAGGAAGGCTGTAGTCTGCAGTACACAGTTTCTGTGGAAAGCCCTTGAAATTTGGTATTATGGTCTCAGACGATTCTAGGCTAATGGATGCAGAGCGACAGCTTAAGAATGACAAAAATGGAAAGAAAATTATCGACAAAACAACCTATCAGGGTAATATAAATAGCTTAATATTTAAAGGCAGCCAGTAGGCTATGTTAATCCTAGGCTTTGCTTTCAGATGTCATGGTTGAGGGAAGGCAGTGGTGGTGAGTGGCATAGCTTAGCCTAATATATGGTTCTCTTAGTGGGATACTGCCGTCAATGCACCTCACGGGGTGCACAGTAGGCATTACTAAAGTTTCCATGCGGTGTCCCTTTTGCCCCTAGCTGCAACCCCTGTGATTCCTTTTACTGTACTTACGTTCATACGTAGGGTAAACGACCGAATGGCCCCTGACGGCCACCTTCCAGAAAAAGTACTTTAACATATCCTATAACCTGGGATAGACATTAGTCATGAGCCAGGTTCGTCGAAGCAACACCTCGAGACCTCTACTCTCCGCTCGAAGTAAGTGTTTTCTCCCAAGTCACAAATTAAGGCCATAATTTCTGATAAAGCAGAGTTTAATGAAAGTTTAGCCATGCATAGGTAGGCTCTGTGCTAACTTACCTCCGTGACACTTTCGAAATTTTTATTTAAAACACCTTAGTACATAGCTATAGCTAGGTATTATCTTTCTTTCATCTTGCCATCCACCATCCCCAAACAGTTATTTTACTAACTGCAAGGTTTTCCCCGTTACACTTTTCAAACCTACCTACTCAAGATTTCCTTTCCAGTACTGAATGACCTTATAGGTCCCAGTGTCTGGCCTTCTGCCTAAAATCTATAGGGTAAATGACCGAACGTGACATAGCAACCACCTCTTTTGGAACATGGCCACATCCTGAAAAAGCGCTTGGATTATACCAATATTTCCTAATTCAAGAGAAAACACCTACTTCGAGAGGAATGTAGAGGTTTTGGTGTGCTGCCAGGATGGGCCACAACTCTTGAATTATGCTCATGGCAGCGAATTCAAGTAATCAAGTGGTGACATAGTCACCGATCTTGGAATGTGGCCACCTTCCCAAAAAAGTACTTGAATTTGCTGCCATGAGCATTAGTCAAGAGTTGTGGCCCATCCAGGCAGCCCACCAAGACCTCTACGCTCGTCTTAAAGTAAGTATTCTCCTAAATTACGATATAACAGCATAATTCAAACGCTTTTTTGGGAAGTGCCACATTTTGAGAGAGGTGGTCACTATGTCGCCACTCGGTCATTTACCTAAGTATATGGTAATTATTTGAAGGCCCAAGGCATTTCAATTTTTAGCTGTCGCAGGAGTTTGAAACTAAGGCTATGTAATTACTTGGAAGTAGTACATGAAACCTTATTTTATTGTAAAAATGTCATTTTACATACAGAAAACAATAAGAAAGAAATATAAATGACTAATGAAAAGGGTGAATAAACATTTAACATCACTCGTACCTTTATGGAAGACAAAGATGATGGGAGTGGGAGGAGGAGAATTATTGCTTGGAAGGGGTATCCTCCTCCAGAAGGACTTCAGGTATCAAGGACCTATCTGAGGGTACTTCGCTTCTTCAATTTTTAGTGGCACTATCTGGGGTTAGGTACTTCCCCTCTTCATTATTTACTGTCTCTAGGACAAGCTTGAGAGTCACTGGACCCCTGTCACACTGTCCAGAGACATTTGTTTCTTGCGTCTAAAATTTGCCTAAAGTGAAATATGGCATTGTCACGGATTACAACACCTTTGGTGAGATAATAATTCTCCAAAATTTTTTTACATCATTCCACTTTGCAAACATTTTCTTAATCATTGAAGTAGACACATTATTTATGCCCATTTGCTTTCTGAATTTTTCAAACCAGCCTCAGCTGGCCTTAAATTCACTTACAACAGCTCTTGTTGTAGGCATTTTCTTACCTGAGATCAGCATGCAACATCCTCCAACACTTTGCTATGAGTTCTTTCTTAAGTTCTAGTTTCTCACATTTTTTACAGGTTGGCACTTGAAACTTTCTTTGGCCCCATGATGGCTATTTAGCAGTTGCATTCAACTAAAAAAGCATAAAATAGCACAAAAAAGTACAAAAAACAATGAACACAAAACCAGAAAGGGTCTCAAGAGAAGAACACAACGTGCTTTGTTTGGGTGCTCAGTACAGGGCCTAGTTGCAAGGTGGGCCCTGGAAGGAGCATTTCTGGGTGTACGAAATCCGAGGATATGTACGAAACCATAGTCAAAATTTTATCAGAAAAAAGTCTATGAAAGCTGAATCGTACGAAAACCAGGGCGTACAAAATCCAAAGTTTGACTATTTAATAAATCCAGAAGGTAAATTCTTGAAAGATTGAATTGTGAAACTCTCTACAGACATGCAATAAGTAATTAGGGTTCATCTGTGGACCTATTAGAACCATGGGCATATGTAATATCTACCAAACCCTGAATGGAATCTTTTTTTTTTTCTTCTTAGGAAGTGTTAGAATTTGCACGGAGGGATTAAGTAACAATACACTAATGGGTTTGTGGTGAAACAAAGAAAGAGTGGTTTGCATGCTTCAGAAGATCAAAACTTATGAAGTATAAATGTTTACATTGTATTATTCCTAACATTTGTGTCATATTCTTTTACACAGCTGCAGCATTCCTTACGGGCATTGCTGGTGCATCAATACTTGGTGGATTTGGAATGACACTAGGAATGGCTAAGAAGAAAGACCCCGAAATGTTTAATAAAGGAATGATAGGAGCTAGAGACTTACACACGGCTGGAGGGGCTTTGGCAATGCGTGCTCTTGCGTGGGGGACACTTTATGCTGTTACTGGTTTTTCCTTATTTTGCCTTGGCATATGGAAGTTGAGCGGTGCATCAAATGTAAGTAACGAATTGTTGTGTAGCTAATGTGCTTTTAGTATGGAATTTTTCATAATAGATTAGTTAGCTTTGTTCATGTATTATAGAATGTGGACTTATTAATGCCAATTTAGGAACAGTTATGACATGTACATAGTATTCAATTTAGCTTGCCATTTATGAAAGCTTGAGGCAAAGACAATTAGATGTAAGTTGTAAATGCCTTATGGAGAATGACCTTCAAAACTTGTTGTATTATTACTTTGGACCATATGCTGAAAGGGCTTATAGTCAGAAATATTAAGCACCCAGAGTAGTGTCCCATTTTTATTTGCCATGCTCTCTTGCTGGCCTGGTCTTCAGTCTCAGTTTCTAACATGCAATAGTATCTTGTGCGCAATATCTAGAGTTATGTGATCGGTTTGGTATTGGCCTGCCACCTCGGTGGCCACGAGTTCGATTCTCGAGCATTCCATTGAGGTGTGAGATATGTGTATTTCTGGTAATAGAAGTTCACTCTCAATGTGGTTTGGAAGTCTCATAAAGCCGTTGGTCCCATTGCTGAATAACCACTGGTTCCATGCAATGTTAAAACACCATACAAACAAACAAACAAACAATATCTATTGTCTTTGATATCTGTCATTGTGTGAAATTTTGTAATTGTTCATTATGTACAGCAAAAGCTAGTGTGTGTTTTCCTTCATCATGAGTCCCTCCATCCATTGGGTATAGTCGCAGCTTCGAGCACTCCCATAGAGTTTTTGGGCTCATCCCATTTGTTCAGGAAAAATAGCTTGGCATTTATGGAAACTTGTGGGGAAAAACAGGTTATATTCACTATATATATGGAGAAAGACCTGTACAAGTGGTTATGTCATTAGTTTTGACCATATTCTTATCCAGTTTCTCATTGCTATATAATTTTTAAATGTTTTCATTTGTGGACTGAGAATGATCTACTTGGACAGTAAATGCTTTTACAAAAGTACAAACCATTTCTTTATAATCCCTCGTCATTATTTTTAGTAGGTTGAATAAAGTCAAAATGGACATGTTATGGCTGTTACACTGGCCAGCATCACCACAGTCATCTGCCTAAACAGGAGGGACTGGATCCATGGCTGTGCAAGATTTCTCCTTGGATTCTATACTATGCTCAATGATATTCTCTTGGTTTCTTGGACTGACCAAACTTGCCGGGTCTAACATCCTTACATGGAAAGTTAATCTTTTGCTCCTACAGGAATACAAACCATCACCTTTTATGTAGGAGCATATTTCAGCACAAGGTGGAATTGGTCATTGACACTTGGTAACAAGGTAGTTAACTGGTGGTTAGGGTGTGAATGGGTAAATATGCCCATATTTGCTGTCACCAAACTTTTTCTGTGGCTGCCTTCCTGCTTGGCTGAGTTGTAAGTTTCTTTGTATAACTGTTGATGACTGTTTGTGATTTGTATTTTTGTATGTCTTGGCTTTGACAACTTCTGCCCCTTTACTGTGGGTAGAGGTAGTGCTAATGTTGCTGATTAAATTACAGCTATGCCTGTTTCAGAGGGATGAGATGTTGTCATCTGCTCATGCAAAAAATATTACAACTCTTGGGTCCTCTTAGAAGCCTAAACATGTTGTCAGACTTTGCTATGTCCAATTCTCCTTAGAACAGGACATGGCAGTTTTGGAAACTTTTTGGCCAACCTTCTTTTGAAAATGCATGATGCAATTTATAACCAGTTCTTTCACCAGGTTGCAACTAAGAGCAGTCTCCAGGAGCAGAATAAGCTGTGCTGACCTCTTCCATTTTTTTTTTTATTTTAGTTCTTAGTATACTTTCATCATGTCTGTTATATGACGTTTTTTTTTTTAAACCATTTTGAGGTCCGATGTACTCTTTATCACTCCAGTAGATGAATTTACAACATTCATATCTGCAGCTCATATCAGCAACTTGCAAATAATCAGTGTAACATAAAAGTAAAGCCAGTACTTTAAAATTAGGTACACAATCTTAAAGTATAGTGTTTTCAAACATTATTCATCATTTTTACATGGCCTGATAGTAGAACCTGTGAATCCTTCATGCAAATCAGGCCACTATTGACATAAATATGACAAGTTCACTAGGTGACAAATGTCCACCCAAGACAAAAATACTAATTAAAAAAAAAATAGTCTCTCCACTCAAACATTTCTACAGAACTATAGCCAGGTCCTAGATAAAACCCATAAATAGGAAATCTGATATGACTTATGGTAGTGGACTATGATGATTATCTGTTTAGTGCTGATGACAAGTAATATTAGAAAATAGGTATATACATAAGAGTAAGGTTTGTTATATAGTGTTTAATACAGTAACTTCATGTCAAGAAAGTTACTCCTTACAGCCTTTGATTTTACCATTTTTATTTTTTATGATAATTAAAATGATTTGTGCAATGACATCACCTTTCATCCTATACTATTTATTACCATATTACAGCTTCAGGAATTCAGGATGAAGGCAGGTAGCATTTTGCCCAGAATACCCAAGAATGATCCACCCCAGAGTAGGACAGAATTTGAAGGACTAACGGACCTGCTCCAGTATTTGATTAATGAAGATACAAAGAAAAAAATGGGAAAAAATTCAGCTGATACCTAAAAAGATATATGTATTTTCCTAGTGTAAATAAATTATTTGTTAGATGCTGCTTTTGAATCCAAAATCCTCTATATTGAAATGTTTGCTGTCCTTCATATAGGGTAATGTGTATGAAAATAATTCCTAATTATTAAAATTAAATATATTCATATAGGAGTTATATAATGATTCAACAAACACTATACCCATATCATTTCATGGAGGTGTTGTACCTATTTCAGAGACATTCTGCTTTGTTATTATGACCATGGTGAGTCTTTGCATGGGACTCTGTGTTTATTTTATACTTGTACTTTACAGATATCTAGTAATGTATTTGGATCTCAACTAATAGGCTGGTCACAGATTATAAAATGTTTTCTGCTTGAAACTGTCACAAGAATTCAACCTATGGAGAATCTTGTTTTACTGGTTCACTGGTCTTAGTACAGTATAATGGTTAGTTATGCACCATATATGACTTTAGATATTGGTTTAGTTTATTTTGTAAGTGTTATCCAAGTTAACAGTATATAATGCATATCTTGGGTATATTTCATGTAATTGCATTTCTGATGATGTGCTTGTAAGTTACAGACACCATAACCAGATATTGCCAGGTAACAGAACTGTCTGTAAACAATAGTTGTGTGTAAATCAGGCAAGTTGGGACTGGATGATATTAAACAGTATGTGTGTTAGGGAGATAAAAGTTTGCTTGTAAATTATATTTCTGGATGATGTGCTTTGTAAGTTACAAACACCATAACTGTATTTTGCTAGGTAACAGACACCATCTTTAAACAATAGTTGTGTGTAAACCAGGCAAGTTGCAGTGTGTTTGTGGGTATTAGGGAGTTACAAGTCTGCTTAGTATGGTGTGATTTTCTTACATATTCCTTGGTAGCTTACCCAGAAGAGCTGCATTCCTTCACTGTTCTTTGTTGTCAGTTGTATGTGCAGTGTTCAAAATATCAATCATACATGTTTGTAATGAGTTTCTCATAGAGATGTTTAAAATGTTGGTACCACAAAACATCAATTATATTTATGGCTTAAGCAGAATAGGTGTGACTGTTGACCCGGCTCACCCCATATGGGGGTTTTTGAGAGGGAAAACTCTAAATGGCAGGAGACCTGTGAATAGTGGCTTTCACATACCCTGAACTTCATACCCAACGCCCTTTGGGTGCTCGCACAAGGGTAGTAACCTCTGGATACCAATGCTAGCTTTTTTCTCTGGTATACTATTTAGAAACTATTTATACTAGAAAAGTGGATAGCAGAATCCTTTTCACCGGGCGACACAGGTCTCTCCCCAGAAATAGATTTTTCTTTCGTCAAAATCCCTTTTTTAAATATGCTGCAGTTTCCTTTTTCGCATGTGGGAAGTACTGACTAAACTTGTCAAGCATAAGCTATTGTCAAAAGCCACATGAATCTTGCAACTCAGTAACCCCCCCCCTTTTTTTTTTTTAGATGTTTTGTAAGGTACATAGATCATGCATCAAGTTTGAGGGATACCTAGGCCTTTCAGTTTTTGGTTTGATAAAGATCTTTAGTATATTTAAAATGTTGACTTATTGAACTGAAATACTAATATGGATGCTCTTCTATTCTTCATGCTTTCGTTCAGGTTTTTCTTGATATTTATATTATCTTTATGTTTACTTTTTAAAATTTTATTATGGAATGAGTAGATTTATTATGCTGGTCAAGTCCCCATGAGGTTGTAGTTGTAGCTTGTTTGTATTTTATAGGTCTTAATATCTAGAGATTTGGAGAGTGGCCAAGTGGTTTTATGTATTACTGTACCGGTACTTGAAAAATAGTTTTCTACTGAGTTTTGGTATAAAATATTCTACAGTACAATGTATTCATGTATAACATAAGACTTGTACATTTGTCATGAACAATTGGGTATGTGTTTGTCAGGAAATGTCAATATCTTTGAAAACTAGTCTCTTGGTTGGTTTGGCATTTGATAGATTTTTGTGGAAAAGTAGTTCTTCATGGTCATTTTTAGAGTTATTCTGCAGTTAAAGAAAAATTGTTCATTAAAAACCCCTTCAAGCTCATATGTACATACACTGTCAACCCAAGTCACAAATGCCGTAAGACGAACCATCTCTTATCTTTCAAGGTACCACAATATCTATTTTATTTTTTTATCCTAACATTTTAAATTGGTCTTCAATATATTTCTGGCTGATTATTTAGTCTGCAAACCAAAATGACTCCTTATTGAGTTTGGTAAAATTGGCATACTCAGGTCTGGACTGACAGTGCAAACAAACTATGACCACATAATTACGTACCTTATTCCTACTATACACAGGTTATTAACTTAATCTAGACCTTCAGGAACTTGGTACCAATACCAGTGAACATGTAGTAACAAAGCAGAAAATAAGTTTACTCGTCATTCTTGCCTTAATGTGCTATCTGCAACTTGACATTTTTCACTAGTAGTAACTCAGTAATAGTATAACAAATTCAGGATAGTAACTTGTATTTTTCATAGATATACACACTTGAAGTCCTTTACATTAATATGAATACTACCTTCAGCAAAGTTTATCTGGTTGCTGGAGCTTTGTAACAAGGTAGGTAGGTGATTAGCACCAAGCAAATGAAGTGATGAGTGGCTCACCCACTCATCCAGTTGATGACATCCCTTTTTCCTTCATCAACACTGGCAAATACTTGGTTGTTTGAGGTAGGCTTTTGTTAAAAAAAAAAAAAAACTTCAACCTTCATCATTTAATTGGAGGCTCAATCTTTAGGTTGGAGGTAACACCCATAGAACATGACTTGTGTTCGTACTCTGGAATGCCAGCGTCCCAGATGTACATGAACAGGGGGAAGGATGATTCTGTAACCACCTCCAGCCAGGAGCAAACAAAAATGAGCTTGTCTACCCTGTTTGCCGTTGCTAAGGATAGCAGGGAGACAGCCATGGACATGATGCTCCTGGCTAAGCCTCCTTCAGGGACACATAAGACACTTAACTGAAAGCATGGAGTTCCCAGTGTTAGCAAGATTACTTAAAGCTCCTCATATGCATAGAGACTACAGCAAGAGCACCTTAGAAAAGACTGAACAATATCCTTTTACCACAGACACAAGAAGGAATTTGTCTCAGCAAAGTGATACTAGAATGTTCATGGTCAGCTGAAAAGGGCTTTCATCAGAGATAGACCTCTCATGATACAAGCAACACAAGATGACCCACTTTGCTTCGGACTTTCAGACGGTATTGGACATCTTATCTCCAGTCTTTTGAGAAAAGGATTTCTTTTGCAGGAACTGCTGGATAGTCTCCAGCTGTGAAACACGTGCAATTCCATAGACGGGTAGCATCTCAACAAGGTGGGGCTGACAAAGCAGCTTGGACTATGGGGTGTTACTCTCAGTGAGTCATATGAGGCAGTGCAGCAAATTTGGATAACACTGATTGTGGCCAATTAGTTGCCAGGGTCATTGTGAGTTGGTCATAACCAGTGCATAGTTGATTACTCAAGGGATCAAGATCAGGCTGAAAAGAAGGGTGT
Source organism: Macrobrachium nipponense (assembly GCF_015104395.2). Taxonomy (NCBI): domain Eukaryota; kingdom Metazoa; phylum Arthropoda; class Malacostraca; order Decapoda; family Palaemonidae; genus Macrobrachium; species Macrobrachium nipponense. The sequence goes on along the minus strand of NC_087210.1, from coordinate 54,904,132 downwards.
GCTGCATATACCATACTGAAGTTGACCAATGTGTGCTGAGAGCCATCTTCATATGCATGTAATGTCTAGAGTATCTATGGAGTGGGAGAGCAAAGTTTAACTAAGTGGTGGACAGGTCAATCACCAGTGTTCCAACAGCTTTAACAGCCCTTTCACCATGTGCTGGTAAAGGAATCACCCTGATCCTATGACTTGTCCTTGTTGACTAAACTTGTCTGCCTTACATTCCTAAGACCTGTCTTTACTGACCAAATTGGGCAGCCATTTCATTCCTATCCAATGGACAGCTGTCATGGTAAACCTCTATTTTGAGAGAGGTTCCAGTTATTGCTTTGGGAATTTGTTGGTTTGATTTGTTTGTTTGTTTGTATGGTGTTTTTAAGTTGCATGGAACCAGTGGTTATTCAGCAAAGGGACCAACGGCTTTATGTGACTGCTGAACCACGTCGAGAGTGAACTTATATCACCAGAAATGCATATCTCTCACATCTCAATGAAATGCCCGAGAATCGAACTCGCAGCCACTGAGGTGGCAGGCCAAGACTGTACCGATCATGCCACTGAGGCACTTGGGAATTGTTGGGACCTGAGGGAAGGTTCACCCGCAGAACTATTTCAGATAGAGTTGGAATTGAGAGATCATTTTGCTTATTATGAGCTCAATGATCTCAGGAAGCAGCCACTCCCCCTTTGCCAATCCCAACTTGTCAATAGAGCATACTCAGGAGGCAAAGTTGTTCTGATTATTCACTACTGTGATAGCTGCTTGCTCATGGTGTCTTGGATCAGGTTAACAGTCTGCTCTGATCAGGCCCGACATTAAGACACCCGAGTTTGTGTTGCTGTTTTAGATTAAGCCCATAATGACACACCGGAGAAAGTTCTGCATGCCAGACTTATGTTGCTCTCTAAGCCTCTTTTCTCTGGCAAGTTCATCTGAGTACGTATAGTCTCTCTCAGCAGAAGAGATTGGTCTTGGGTTTCTCTTTGTGGTTACTTAGGAGTAAAGTTGAGGAAGTGGTGGAAAAGAGACATTCTGATAGCCAAGGTTCCATCATACAGTCTCCTTCAAATCCTCTGGGGGTGACAAATGTAACCAAGCCGTCAAGCTTTCAGGGACAGCCAAACCTCAGAGTGTCCTCCCCTCTTTCATAACCGAAACACCTCTTCCTCTTGGAAAGGCCTGGAGCCTTCCTAGCACTTTCAGCCTCCCACCCCACTCCTTTTTTCTTACCCTTTTAGATATAACAAAAACAAAGGGCTTCAGTACATTGTGTGCATGTTGCAATAATGTCTCTACCTCACATAGCTGGAGGAAATAGTTTTTCAGGAAGAAAATGAAGTAAAAAAATTTCCATATGGCTCAAAAAACAAAAGAATTATTTTCTTTATTCATGAGACACAATGATTAATAAACATACACAAAATCTCCACAGTAGGTATAGTAAATAGAGGGCTCACAGGAGAACATCTTTTGCTTGCTTTAAAATCTTCAAACATTTTAAAAAGATTCTGTATTCATTCCCAAACAACGTAAAACGAAATTGTAACGTTAGTCTCAAGAGTGTTCTAATGTGTTGCATCTTCTAATTTCTTACCTAGATTGTATAACCTCAACAACATCATAACTGTGGCAATCAAAATTATTATCCACAGGAAAAAATGAAAATTGCAATTAGGGCATACAGTTTCGTTCAAAATCTGCTGCTCTTAAACACACATAGCACAGTATTTCTAGTGCATTCTTTTCTGTAATAACTTCCACACAATCATTACCGTCGTCATTCAACTAAAATTGGCGTCAACGACCACTGCTATTATAATACCAGAGAACTGAGAATCATTCATTCATTCATCTGTTAAAAAAATAATGGTTACCACAGATGACGATTACCACAGTGTATGTTTAATCCTTTAAAGGGACATTCCTATCTTGAAATGGAAACAACTGAAAAGATCTGAACACTTTCGCAGCTAATAAATAAATAAGTTGATAAAAGTGGTTCCGGCGTCCATTCTGTTTTTCCTTGTCTCTCAGCTTCGTTCGTTTCTCATACTTCGTCCATAGATACTGAGCAGGATCCATTTGATGCTGACCGGCGCAATTTACCCCTTGCAGCTCAGGTCGGGGAGATTGATGCCTCCCGCCAGGCAGTAGTAGGAGAGGCGGAGGGTCGAAGAGGTGTTGGTGTACAAGATCGTAATCGAACTGGTCGTCTTCGTGGTTGTCCAGATAGTGAAACCAAACTTACCTTTGTCACTGGACTCTGTGGTCAGTGTCAGTCCTCCTGGTTCTGTGCCACTGGAGTCAAGAGCTATGTCCTCGTTTTGCCTGGAAATGGAATGTGGGCCTGAAATAGGTTGTCAATCATGGATGGAAATGAAAATAGAGGAAAGACATCTATGCAAATATCACTGCATACTCGTCACATCATCTTTTGATTCAAGTAGGTGGTAAATATTTCATATCTGCAAAGTGAATGAACTAGTCCCCTCTATCACCTAACGTTTTTCTTCCCACCTTACTTTGCAGAATAGCATACGTGGTTAGTGCAAAGTGTAGGTTAAAATCACCTTTCCATCACACAGCTTTTAGTGAAAGTAAACTTTGTTTCAGATCATGAACTGGCGTCGCAGTAAAAATGATCATTAACACTTCTGAGCTTTGGTATAAGAACATTGGCTGATTGGTTAGGGTGAAGGTGATTGGGAACAGTCATCCATTTCTCATTAAATGAAAAGTACTCACATTTTGTTCAATCGTCCCTTGAATAGTCAAAAAGAAAATCAGTGAGCAAAGTAGAAAAAATAGCATGTGGAATTTTAAGAATTCAACAGTGATAAGTATTCATACATCTTATTCTGTTTGAACATTCGGCGTTTTCTCGTGCGCAGTAACTTAGTTTATGATGCCCATGTCTCACATTTTCGTCTACGTAGATGCCAGTGATATTTTTAAAACAAACCTGGGATGTCTCAGGTGCGACCTGATATAACTTGCATCATTATCAGATTTTGGTCAATGATATTCATTGTTATGCATAATGCATCCGAGCCAAAGAAAACAGTTTTGGGATATGATACCTTGCAAGAAAGCTTGAGAGAACAGAGATGAGAATGTTGAGTTGGATTATGGGAATATCGCTGCTTGAGAGATTGGAAAATGATGAAATAAGATCAGGCTTAGTAAAGACTACAGAAGCGATAAGAGAATTGTGATTGAGATGGTGTGGTAACGTGTTGAGGGTGGATGACGAGGAGAGAGTGAAGAGGGCTTGTGAGGAACCTGTTAGAGGAAGAAGATCGAGAGGGGGACAGAGAATTAGATGGCGAGATAAAAGTGACGGAAGATATGGAGAGAAGAGGTTTTGTGAAGGATGATGCCTTTGATAGAAGGCAGTGGAGAGGCGCATCAGGCAACCGACCCCTTAATGTAGGGATAACGGTGGGAAAGAAGAAATAATTCGCGAAGTTGGTTGGTGGTGCATTGTCATTGGCTCTCCGACTTGAAGGGGTAATATTGTGAAGATAAATGTCCTGAGTACGTAAGACTCGTGACATTTTAGTTCACTATATTTCTCTCTCTTTCTTTTGAAGTCTTGAGTGCATATTCTTAACCTGAATACGTAGCATATTCTCGGAAATCTCTTGGGTTAATCACGTATAAAATGTTCAACTTTCTACTGTAAACTATCTAGTTGGAATATACTCATAAATTTAGAAACAATCATAAGGATCATACTTAATGACGTCTGTACGGTCAATAGGTCGTGCAGGATCACTTGTGAGATCATTCATCAGAATTTTAAGAAAAACATGACCAAGAGGATGTGCAGCAAGAGCATAATTCCAAACAACGGAAGATTTAGCATACGGCCGCGAGATCAAGAGGAGTGGATTGATTTGTTAGTTCTTAGAGGCGTCGCAACGACGAGGTTTTTGACGCAGCAAGAAGACTGGAGGGAAGGGCTGGAGATCAGTGGGCAGGTTATCCAAGGGATTGGAAATAGAAAGGCAGGTTATCCAAGGGATTGGAAATAGAAAACAACAATTTATCGAGAGACGTTTCGTGCCCCAAGACATTGGCATATCATCAGTGTGGAATAAATTTTTTTTAAACATTGAACTATAGTGAAAACTATAATATACAAATATGAATTATTGACAGAAGCTAGCTTTCAAGTACTAAAAGACTGACTGCCTTTCAGTTCAGAGGAGAAGAGCAGAATGACTAGAAACGTGAGGACCGACCGAACTACACTTCAGGCCAACGAAAAGGGAGCGGCAGAGACGTAATTTTTTAAATTAGGTGATAGGTGTTTAATGTAAAGTGACTCAAGTGTTGTTAGAAAGGATGCTTGGGTTGTTGAGGTAAGGATAGAAAAGTGTGTGTTTTTTTTAATAGGAATCTTACGCTTTGAGGCATGTGTTCGAATACCCGAGAGTTCGGGATTCGATATCCTAGATCCTGTCCTATAGCTGAGTCCCATGTGACTATAATAACGGACTTGCAACAATCTCCGTGTTGAGCCAATATAAGTACCAAGGCATCTTGGGCATTCATATTTATAGATTACATTGGACAACATAAAATCTTGCCGCTTATCCTTATAATTGAAGAGACTACCTATTTTTTTTATTTACAGGGATTGGGACTAGTCTTAAGGAACCTAATTCTTTTTCTATAATATTTTTTTTTATATTCAAGCATCTGAATATAAAAAAATTTCTCGAGTATTCGAACACATGCCTCAAAGAGTAAGATTAATAATGAAAAAAACACTTTTTTTTATCCTTACCTTAACAACCCAAGCATCCTTTCTAACAACACTTGAGTCGTTTTACTTAAACACCTATCACCTAATTTAAACAATTACGTCTCTGCCACTCCCCTTTCGTTGGCCTGAAGTGTAGTTAGGTCGGTCCTCACGTTTCTAGTCATTCAGCTCTTCTCCACTGAACTGATAGGCAGTCAGTCTTTTAGTACTTGTAAGCTAGCTTCTGTCAATACTTCATATTTGTATATTATAGTTTTTACATTAGTTTAATGTTAAAAAAAATTATTCTAGAATGATGATATGGCAATGTCTTGGGGCACGAAACGTCTCTCAATACATTGATCATGTGAGCTGTTGTCCTGCTGGAACCCCTGTTGGAATATATATATTCATATATATATATATATATATATATCTATATATATATATATATATATATATATATATTAAACCGAAATATCCTTAGATCTATTAAGTGCTACATTTCAATTTTGCGGTTGGGGTTAAACCAGGCTCTAACGTGGTGGACCTTGCCCATTAGACTGTCAGGATCTGTCAGGATCTACTTCTTAAAACACTGTGAAAATCTAATTTGACATTTAAGATAGTTGGCAGTTCGAATGTTCTAGTAACAAAATAACTGCAGTCGTAGGCTACCCCTCAAGATAACCAGATATAACGTAGTTGGGATTCTTTGAAACAACGCCCATTTCTATAAGGAAAAATAATCCCCAAGTGAAACGAGTACACAAAGGCATTATTAAAAGATTAGGCAGCACTCACAGGAAACCTTCCAATCTTGGATCCTGTTTCATGGATCTCCTGAGGCGCTTGGAGGTTCGTCCTTTGCAGACAGTTGCATCGGTACCCGACAGACAGGACAGGAATACGGTGGAGGTCTTGGCAGTAATGACGGTATAGGTGGTGGTGGCATAGGTAGCAAAGAGACGTTCTTTATTAGCGTGTTTCAGTTCATGTCCCGTGGAAGCGTTATCGTCTGAGCTCTCTCGGTGCGAAATTTCTTCAGCCAGAGATTTAGCGACAAACATCGTAAAGAACACCACCGTCCACCATGATAGAATCTTCAGCAACATCTGTAAGGATGAAGTAAGGACGTATCCTGTCCAGGGTATATATTTTGTTTGTATGGTGCTTTTACGTTGCATGGAACCAGTGGTTATTCAGCAACGGGACCAACGGGTTTACGTGACTTCCGAACCACGTCGAGAGTGAACTTCTATCACCAGAAAATACACATCTCTCACTCTTCCAATTTTGACCACGGAGATCCCTAAATATGGTCAGTACAATACAAGTCAAAATATTCGTCCTCTTACATACCATGTGCACCGAACACGCACGGAATCAGCTGCTTTGATCCGTCTTTTTTAACACTCACTCCTAAGATAATCTACGCCCGTCTTTCCAGATTCAAGTAAATTGTTCGGATCAATTTGTTCAACTCTTGATTTACGCAACGTCGTTCTTTCTCTTCTGTCACAGACGCAGTAAGAATATTACAATCAGGGGCGTCATTTAATTTTCCCTTGGGGAGGGCAAAGGTTTACTTGAAGGCGCCCCCACCCCCTTCCTGAAAGAGGGGGCGGGTGGCGGGCGAAGCAAGCCTAACCAGAGGAGTGGGGGTCCGGCGGGGGGATGCTGGAAGCCCCCCGAGACAATTTTTAGAAATATCAACAAAATAGGAGTAATCTAAAGCCACGTGTAAAGGAAGTTTGAAGAACTTTTATTCCTTACAAAAAGCCGTGCATCAAATTTTGAGATAATAAATGAAGATGAAAAGGTAGTCGAAATTTCTATACAAATCAAGTTATAAACTATAGTATTGTTGGTTACAGAATATCTGCAATTTAACATGTTGCATTAAATATAGCTCACTACCTACGCAAGGGTCAGTCAGGAAAACAAGAAAAGTTGATGTGACCAGGAAGACCTTAAGTTTGGGAAATTGTGTAGAGATGAAATGGTACATAATTTCAAGAAGTTTCATCTAAGGAAATTTCAAAATAAACATAGGCATCATGTATTTCGAATATCATCTACTGCATTACCGGATACCTCCTTGATCTTAATTTTGCGAAGTTATTAACCAGTACGTCAAAGTTAAGATTTCTGACAAGCGCCTCTTCTGAGGCCATGAGAAGCAAGTCATTCAAGCGCTCATTTTTCGTAGTAGTTCGTGGAAACGTCTTCACTAAACTAAGCACTGAAAACAGTCGTTCATTGCTGGCAGTAGTTACTGGAGGGGATGAGAATTTGAACAATTTTAAGAATTTTCGAGTAGGCACATTCTAATGGTTTGAGTTCATCATACAATTCAAACAAGTTCTTTGGCTTTTCATTCTTAGTTAGAAAGTGACTTGCTACATAAATTTGGGCATTTAGAACGATTTCATCTATTCGTATATCCTTATAAAACTGTAGTACGGTAGACAGATCCTTATCACTCAAAAAGTCATTAGAATTACAGTCAAGTGCATTCATCGCTGCTAGCAGTGGCATATTATCCACCTCAGAGAGAAATCTGTCTAACATGTCAAAATAGATTCTTTTGAAAGATACCTCAAGAGCAAGACACTTTGTTCAGTGAACAGTGGCCTTGTAATAATTATACATATAGATTTTTTCCCATCGCTGATTTGGAGGCCCCCCTAGAAAGCTATGGGGCGGGGGGTGGCGAGTGTCCCCCCCAACCATAAATGACGCCCCTGATTATAATTTCTCCACAGACCGAACCACATCCACACACAACATATATATATAAATATACATATATATATATATATATATATATATATATATATATATATATATATATATATACACATAATATATATATATATACACACACACACACACACATATATATATATATATATATATATATATATATATATATATATATATATATATATATGTCCTCACGACAAATTGACACCAAAATTCGCTTCACAACTGAGAATATTGTTCATTTATCACCGAAGAGAGAGGTCTTAGCGGACATTACCTTCGGCGTCACAGAGCTCCTATATGGGAGAGAGCGTGGCGTTCAGTTCATTTATACCCGAAACAGAGGTCATAAAACAATAGGGAAACATCGACTGAAAATAGCGATTCTTTGACAGCGGTTGTCAAAAGATTTCCAGAGCCACATTCTAATCCGAATTCAGACCTGTTCCTTTGTTGTCCGTTTTAATTGCCTCAGGAAATAAGGGATATTTACTGGTCTTCAACATTTATACAAAGTAATGGCTACTACAGAAGCGTTACGCTTGTAGAGATTCTTCTCTATTTTTCGAATAGCGGTTTTTTCCGTGCTACTTGAACAGGCTAGTAGAGCACCTATGGAGGTCATTATCAAATACAGGGTCAAGATCGGTGTATATATTCAATTTTACATATAAACTATATCATAGTCATTCGCGATTTATTTTCTCTCTCTCAAGAAAAGGAGAGAAAAAAATCGTGAATGACTTTGATGACTATATCATAGTTTATCTGTAAAATTGAAATACATACACCGATATTGACCCTGTATTTGAGATTGACCTCCATAGGCGCGCTACTAGCCTGTTTAAGTAGCACGGAGAAAGCTGCTATTCGAAAAATAGAGAGGAATCTCTGTAAGCGTAACGCTGCTGAAGTAGCCATTACGTTAATAAAGTATATTATTATTATTATTGTTATTATCATTATTATTATTATATCAAATAGGTAATCCACGTCTGATTTGGCACTAACGTTAGTGACCTTTGCCTTAAAATTTTCAAAGTCCTTCACCAATTTACACGCCAAATTAAAAATTAAAGATTAATTGGAAATATTTTATAGCCTAGAGGTTAAAATTAGTGTTGATCTAAAATCAACCATATATTCTGAAGACAGATTTATGAACACAGCATTTTTACTTCTGCCACTTCTGAAAGATTTTGGCCAAATATCAGAATATCCACTGAATAACTACACTATAGTACATATGGTAGCTACGTCCAAAATATTGAAACTTGCCAATTTTCCTCGCACTCAGTTATCAGGTTTCAAGTCAGTTGTTACTTTGGATTTGCAGAGAATTTATTTTCACATATTTTAGTACAAAACGTGAATGCTAGCCAGTGCTATACCATCTCAACACTACTTCTCTACTACCAAAGCAAGATCTAATGTTTGACTTTCGTCTCCCTTCCGGCGAAACTGACAGACATATGATACTCATGGCCTCTGATTACCTTCATTTGGTAACTTTCTTTGATAAATTGCAGTGAAGGCAGTTTAGGAATTTCCGCATTAACCGGTATTATTCTTGCTACAAAACCTAACGTGTATACGTGCGAAAACTGCTGGAATTATCAGTAGGGAAAGAATCAGCAGTTACCGAACAAACGACTACAAGAACGTCCAGTTACAAAATAAACCAACAGACGCCCAGTGGGGAAATAATTGAATAGAATGCCCATTAGCAAAACAAATAACTAGAATAACTAAAAGTAGAAATATAAGTATAACGAATGCCAAGGTGAGAAAAAACTAATAAACTGATCAGGCGAAAGAAAGCGAATAGAATGATAAGGTATGATACGAACGAATACATTAACCAGACGTGAACCAAAGAAATCGAATGCCATGGTATGAACTAAACAATTGGAATGCCGAGGTGTGAAACAAACAAACAAACACAATGACCAGGACTGAACCGAAGAGTAGAGCACCCATGTGTGGCACAGACGAATAGGATCGCAGGGTGTGAAAGACAAATGAGCAGAACGTCCAGGTGTGAGACATACCAATAAAATGCACAAAAGTGAGTCATACAAATAGAATGCCCAGGTGTGACCCAAACGAAAAGAATGCCCAAGTGAGAAACATACAAATAGAATGCCCAGGTGTGACCCAAACGAAAAGAATGCCCAGGTTGAAACATACAAATAGAATGCCCAGGTGTGACCCAAACGAAAAGAATGCCCCGATTGAAACATACAAATAGAATGGCCAGGTGTGGACCACATGAAAACAATTCCCAGGTGTGAACCAACCTAAAAGAATACCAAGGAAAGAAATAAAGAAATAGAATGCCCAGGTGTGGACCACATGAAAGAAATGCCCAAGTGTAAAATATACAAATACAATTCCCAGATGTGAAACAAACCAAAAGAATTCCCTGGTTTGAAAGATAAATATAGAATGCCTATGTGGGAACCAAACAAAAAGAATGCCCAGGTACAAAACATACAAATAGAATGCCCAAGTGCAAACCAAATGAAAAGAATGACTAGGTGTTCAAAACACATAGAATGCCCAGGTGAGGACAAAGCGAAAGGAATCCTCAGGTTCTAAACATACAAACAGAATGACCAGGTGTGAAATCCAAATAGATTTCCCAGGTGTGACACAGGAAGTGTATCAAATGAACTCAATGACTAGCCTATGCTATTCTAATGACTGCATACGAAGGTAAGCGAAATATGCATTAATTTAATCCTCCCTCTGAGGACTACAATGATGTTGATGGACGTTAGTTCATCTAGTAAGAGACGTACTCCAATGAGCGAGGGTGCCTTCAAGAAGATCGCTTGAAAAGAAGAGAAATCATTCCAAGGTAATTTCTTCGTAAGAGGAACTTATTCTTGCATAGAAGTGCACAGCTGTGTCCTCGTGTAACTGCCAATGCACTTCTTAAAATTTAAGGATGCTGTTAAACTATCATTTTTGGTGTTGGAGAACAGAACAAATTTAGTAGGCTTGATCAAGTGAGGAGCATTAAATTACCGCTGTCTGCGTCTTGTTACCTTGTGTTTGTTTGGCACTGGGAAAGTGACCAAGGGGAAGTTTCAGGACTATACGTAACCGAAGATAAGAAGAATACTGATTTGTTCCGGTTCATCATTGGACGACTGGGTTGCGTGTTCGCCTACCGATTCGGTAGTCGTGAGTTCGATTCCCCACTCTGCCAACGTGGAACAGAGGGATTTATTTCTGTGATTAGAAATTAATTTTTCGATATGATGTGGTTCGTATCCAACAATAAGCTGTAGGTCCCGTTGCTAGGCAACCAATTGGTTCCTTGCTACGTATAAAATATATAATTCTTCGAACCAGCCCTAGGAGAGCTGTTAATCAGCTTAGTGGTCTGATAAAACTACGATATAACTGATTTGTTCCTTTGTTCTGACTAACATTCATAAGAAAACGAAGGCGTTCAATCGAAGGTGGAGAATAGTCTCCAGGTGCAGCTAAACTTGAGTTTCGCAAAAATGGAAAAAACAAATTAGTATAATAAGCATGATTCATTACGTTAGAGCACTGGTGAAAATTGCAACGTAATTCCCGAAGAATTTTGCGTTCTGTTTGATGCTCATAAATCCGGCGTAAGTGGGAGGCAAAAGTTAACCAGGAAACTTTACATTATTATTTATTTCAAATAATACTGTCCTTCAAGGCATTTTGATTTATTACCTTGGTGCAAATTTGATCACACTTCAATTGTTCACACGTCTATAATCATCTCTGCTTTATCACATGGACAGATACCCTGTGGTCTGTGGAGCGTGAAGTGCTCAGATCAGCCGAATCTGTAGACATACTAGACGCAGGCAAGTCCTTCAAATATTCCGAGTATATTTAAAGGCTCTTGGACGCTGTAAGTAGCTCCTCTGCCACGTTCTTTTGTTTTGTTTGTTTATATGGTGTTTTTACGTTGCATGGAACCAGTGGTTGGTTATTCAGCAACGGGACAAGCGGCTTTACGTGACTTCCGATTTCCGAACCACGTCGAGAGCCACGTTCTTCATCTGACTCGTGCGTTTTAACGTCTACTACACCTGGCGGCGTTCTTTAATCACAAAACCCTGCTCATTTGTTCCTTGACTTGGTTTTCGTTACTTCTTTCCTGGAACTTTATCGCAGTCGTCCTTTTCCTTGTAACCACAGCTTCATTTTCCCGTCTCTGTGCACCCGCGTCCTAACACCGTTAATTTACCTTTGCGTACGTTTCTTCATTTTGTTTTTAGTTCATCAAAATCAATTAGTTTAATTTTCAATGGTCTCTCTTTTTCTGCCTGTCTCTCTGCCATAGGATGGTTTTCTCTTCATAACAATGACAGTATACTAAAGAACTCTTTATCCGCTTTCAGAATACTTTCGAATTTTCCAGTAAGAAATTATTCCATTCCTTTTCACATTTGCTTCCAGACCACTAACTGGAATGACACTCAAAACGAAAATGAGTATATATATATATATATATATATATATATATATATATATATATATATATAATATATAAATATATAATAAAAAAATAATAAAATAAAAAAAAGATAGATGAGAATGATAAATGGTTAGTATACAAGAAAGCCCAGTCAACTCTTCTGGGCAGAAAGAGAGAGAGAGAGAGAGAGAGAGAGTCTACCGTAAATTCAATGTGAGAAAGCATCACCTTGATAATATTATAGTAACAGGAAAAAAGTAAGTAACAGCTATTTGCAATTAAAGTTCGTCTCACCGATTGGAAAATAGGTGTTTAATTTACTTTCACGATGGCGATGCAAAGACGTACTTGGTTACCCCATCCAAACCCGGCCATATACCTACGCTGAGGCTCATCATCAGTTAAGAAACTTTTACCGTCCTACACGCAAATCAGGATTAACAGAGTACATTAATTCTGCAGGCAATCATGTGCCTCATCTCGGAAACACTCGCTTCCTCAAGGCCCAAATTATTTCTCTACTCACTCGACCTTGCCAACACTTTCTAGGTATCCGTTTTCTGTTTTTTTCCAGTTCTTCTGAACGAGTATAAACATCTGTCGTTCCTTATCGCCTCTATATGTTCCCAAACCACTTCAAAACGCTCTCATTGACATTTGCACCTGCACTGACCTTTTTGCTTCATCCTCATACCTGTGCATTTACGCATTCAGTCATGTCACCCTTACTCCACGTAAACCCCAGATGATGCAACTCTTCAACAGCTTCTGTTTCTTCTCTCTCCTACATATTTAGCATCTACACCTCACTTTCTTAACATTTTAAATTTAACTTCTACCATTCTTGCTTCCACCTCTCCTTTTCTGCCATAAACTATCATATTTCATCGCTAATACCTGTATGTATGACAGGTCCGTTCAACAACCATACTAACAGTCACTTCTCCATCCTTCTTATCCACGATAACAATGACTTCTATCTTTCCCCCTCCTGCAAACATTGTAATCTCTTTTAAAAGACTCTTCGGTTTCCCCTCACAATCTCCAACTACAACTGATCATCTACAAACATCAGGAACTTTGCACTCCTATCACGACGCGCTTTCTGAACCACATCCAAAACCACATCAGTAAGAATACGACAGCCACTGTGATGAATAATATCTCAGTTTGAGAACTGCATTTACATAATCATAAAAAAATCTCCAACTACTCTCAGGGAAATGCCCTTTCACCATACATAAACCCCACTGTATGGCCTCATTACCTGTAAGATCAAATTTCTCTCTAAATTCACAGATAAACTTCATTCGGCTATTTCATACCAAACATTTGAAGTGCAACTCTTCTTATTTAAACATACACTACATCTTACCAGGTATATCAAGTCATTATGCCTATACAATTCTGAAACTTATCTGTAATGTCTTTTTTTTTTCCCTCAGTGCAACAGAAAGTTTCTTTTCATCTAGACAGACAAACCTTACACACCTTGGCCAGCCACTCATTTCATTGCAGTGATTGTTCGTAACATAATTCAGTCCTGTGTCTTTTCATTCTTCAACTTCTTAATTGTATTGCATACATATCCGAAAATCACTTCCACAAGCATTCTCAAATTTACATTCAACCCATTCACCTTTAACATAAACTTACAGAAATATATGTAAAGATACGCATGCATGTATATAACCTCTTACCCATAGCCTCTCAGAGAATTTCTGTCAACAGTTCTACAAATTCATAAATTTACGATTTGTAAACCGTAGGCGAGAGTATGAAGTCAAGTGGCAATATTTTATGAGATGTATGGATGCTTGAATGTATTGCACTTTTAATGCTGGGCTTAGAATTTCCTGGCTTTCTTGATGTTTACTCATACTGCACAAGAACCTCTGCTACGGTTAAAAACTGTGTGAGAAGTATCCAGGGATTACACAGAATAAGGCAAAATTTTCATAAAAGCCCTCAGACCTTTAGCAGTATGGACCATCTCGTTTGTATATGCGAATTCTACTAAAAATGACACGTTTATCTAGATTCATGATGGATCAAGGAAGTTGAAGATGTTTGTGATAGCAATGGAATCTTATAAATCTGTATATGAAATTTGGCTGCCTCTCTTTCCAAAGAAATAGCGTGAAATCCGGACTGCCGATTCCATCTTCATACTCTGACAGTTCAAACGTGTGCAACTATTTACGGAACTTTTCCTCCAAACGAGAACTTTCCTTTTGGTGAAAAAAAAAAAAAAAAAAAAACAACACTATGGGAAAAATTCTTGTAAGGAGAAATACATCTCAACATGCCGATTATTCCAGTTGCATTCTGTAAGGAGAGCTACATCTAAAAGTACCAATTATTCCATTTCAAATCTGTAAGGAGATATAACTCAATGTACTAACTGCTCCAGCAATATATTATGTAAGGAAAGCTGCATCTCAACTAACCAATTATTCCAGCTATATTCTGCAAGGAGAGATACATTTCAATGTACCAATTATTCCAGCTATATTCTGTATGGAGAGGTACATCTCAACTAACCAATTATTCCAGTTATGTATTCTGTAAGGAGAGATACATCTCATGTACCAGTTATTCCCTATTAAGGAGAGCTACATATCAACGTATCAATTATTCCTGCTATATTTAGTGGTGAAAGGTACGTCTCAATATACCAATTATTCTAGCCATATTTTGTAAGGAGTAACATTTCAATGTACCAATTATTGCTGCTATATTTTGTACGTGAGGAGAGATGCGTCTTAATGCACCAACTATTCCTGTTATAATATTTATGGAAGGATGGAGCTCAATGTACAAAAATCCTGTTTGAAGGAGACTGTGCACTGCGCCCCACTAACCCTTCTCGTTTAGTCTCGCTGGAGGAAAATTTGGATCAAAGGTTCGAGAGGACGTCCTGTTCTTTTCCTAGTACGAAGTCAACTTATATATAAGAAGAAATCTCATGGGAGACTGGTCAGTGTCTGTGGTGGAAAAGCAGTCATGGTAAGAAAAGGTTATGTGGGAGGTGGGTGAGCGAAGGTAGATTACTGAATTGGAAATAAGTGACGTCGCGCGTATGAAAATCGGTTCTTTGATGCGACTGTAGAAATATTGGCACAAAATCACGTATATAATTTCTTTGCTTTGAAAGAAAGGCATATATATGTAAGCATGCGATTTTTTCCAAAGAGAAAGTCGGAATACATAAAAAAAAAAAAAAAAAAAAAAAAATCGAATACCTTTTTCATCTAAAAGCGACAACCGAAATCTGCACCGTAGAATCTGAGAGGAATCCAGAATGGAAGATTATGGACGATGTATTTTTATTTTCATTTCTTTTCTCCTTCCATAATGAGAACGTTCTTTTAGCGTCAATATTGTCACCTGACCAAGTACTAGCCATTGCCTTGCACTGAAAGTCTCTTTGAAAGTAATCTTTCCAATCATTTTATTACGAAGAGAAAAAAAGAGACAGAAAGCCAAGTGTGATGTTTCATTCACAGGGATATTTAAACGTATCAACTGACAAGATCGAACCGAGTTGCTACTGAATGTGAAAACAGATGCAAGAACTAATCATATTTACACATGACAGTATCATTAGCAGATTGTTGTAACGGTAGGTTCGCGAGGACGTGATTGTGTCTTGTTTCCGTTAACTCTAGCACATAATCTAGAGAGAACAGGTTAGCCAGCGGGCATTCAAGAATATGAGTCATCGTACAGACTCACCCTTCCCCCATCATACGGATATGAGCATAACCTCTAGGAACGTGTACAAATTGTAAACCACTGCCATGTCCTGTTTGCATTATTGTAAGTATAGGAGAAATCTCTTGGGCCGATTAAAAAATCACGTTTTTATTATTCTAGACTGTCGTTTCTATATATATATATATATATATATAATATATATATATATATATATATATATATATATAATAATAATAATAATAATAATAATAATAATAACGCTGACTCGAGAAGAGCCAAGGTTGGGTAAATGGTCATAAAAAATGTAGTTTGACCGTCATGCCAATTTAGCCTACCAAACATATCGTTAACACCACAACACTATATATATATATAATATATATATATATATATATATATATATATATATATATGTATAGTGTGTGTGGCTGTGTGGGGCGTATACAGTATACATATGAAATACATCATTCCAGTTTGAGGGTGTATTTCATATATATATATCCGAAATACCATTGGGTATTTCGGATTCTTTGTCATAGCAAATTTCTGAATGAAACTACTAGATTCATGTCCAATTCCACGCTCGGCTATAACTCAGTTCAAGAGCAGGAACCGCATTCAACGTATAACCCAACATAAGGCATATAATGATTTTAAACAAAACAGGCTCACATGACTCATTCCTCACCTAATAATTTGAATCCGTGAGAGCATTTGCCTAACGTGTGAGAACCCAAATTCAGTCACTAAGTTAGATTGTTTGAGGACTATCTCTTTCAAACGCAATGCGGCTTTGTTAACCTATGTAGTTATGTACCTGGCTGTCAATCATCTGTGATTGGCTAGTCAGAACGGATAATTACATTGGTTTAGGAACCTCATCCGTGGTTAACGATTTCACTTCATCAGAGAGACTACAGCTCAATTCCAAGCTCGAGAACATCTCAGTTGATCCGACAGGGAAATCAGTACTACTTTGTAATTGGTCTACTTAGGTGCTCGGCCGCCAGGGTCTAATAGTACTGACAACCTCATCCCAAAAGAATTCCCGAGATATAAAAATGTTGAAACTATCTGGATGCTTTGCAACTAGAATACATACTATAGGCCAAACAGTCATATATATATATATATATATATAAACAATATATATATGTATGTATATATATATATATATATATATATTATTATAATGTTTAATTTTAAAAAATTAATATTTATATAATAATAATAATATATATATATCTATATAGATATATATATATATATCTATATATATATATATATATATATAATGACAAAATGTCCCACAGCTAGGAGTATTGCGCAACAGTAGGCTTAGCACTGTGATGAATGACTGTTTGGCTTATAGTCTATATTATAAGTGTGATTATGTCCATTTACAAAGCATCCATCTGTCTACAACTTCTCGTTAAGTATTGTGGGGAAACAAATAACATTGGTAGGTATCAGAAGAAGTGGCAGTTTAACAAAATTAAGTGCCAACTTGGCATTTTTTTTTATATATCCTAAGATATACCCTTCAGGTACTTTACTGAAATTTAACGATTCAGAGCACTTCACTCTCATGGCCAACAACTTTCTGATCAAAACCACATCCCACTCTCTTTGGTAGCAAAGATACCTGTTGCATTATTTGAATGGCCAACTAAGCAAAAAGAAATGAATACAAGGAATGCACTTAAGAATGGGCAGGGAGTTAGGAAGCAAGTCCGGACATCGGATTCAAACATTTAGCTACCCGCCATCTTGCGTCTAACAACTAACAAGTAATCCCCCACCAGCAATACTAAGAACATTGTAAAGTTACTTATTTTGCAGATAAGATTCAATCATTTAGGGGTAAAATGTAGCCTATGTATCATGGTATGTCAGTATGCGATATAGATATTTTTCAATTGTCATATAAGAGATGAGCTTGGCGCACTACTTTGATGTGCGTAGGGCAGTGTTCGAGCCCTTTGTAATGATCCCTCGAAAACACCTATCTGAAACTAAATCGCCCTATAATTGACGTTAATAATTATTTCTGTGAGTATATTTGGCCATCCAAATGATACTACAAACTGTTCTTAAACTATTAAATTTCACTCGAATTTGAATGCACTTTACGTAGACCATCTTTTAACTCGTTGGGTCAAACTGATTTGTATTATTTCAATGTCAAAAAAATTCTCCAGACCATGTATAATGCTATCTTATCCAGTTTTCCCGCCAATTTAGAATTTTACCGTTTTCATTCGACCTGGCGGAATCTTTCAAGCTGCTTTCATGGCAAGTTTTTTATTTTCTGTTTTCTAAATTATTTATAGGTTTCCAGTTTACAAATAATTTAAAATACGGTGATTTACGATTTTCTTTCGGGGCATCCTATCTGCTGTGAACTGAAAGATTTTATCGTCATAATAAAACGAGACGGAGATACCGAATATATAGAGAAGGGGGCTTATTCAGAAAACTGGGAATAACCTCTGAAGTCGCCAATGTTTTCCTACTGGTGGGTTTGATACAATTTGTAAATTATGTAAGTTTCAGTCACTTTAATGGGTCTGGATGTGCAAAGTTTAAGAGGGAAGAAGGTAATAGGGACCAAAGCACAGCATTCCCTACAGTTGTAATATTTTTGTGTTATATTCACCATTCCCTATGGTTATTAGTATTGTTCTGTTATATCCAGCATTCCTTACGATTGTTAATATTGTTCTTTTGTAACCAGAGTAAAAATTACATAACCGTGTCTGATTATTAATTGTTCATTAGTAGCAGATTAAGCTAAATGTTTTGGAAGGATTCTCATTTGTGGAGATGAAGCTAAGTAACTGGAAACACTTGGAAATCATGTTGGTTTCCTCTCTAAAGGACTGTATTCCAAACCCAAGTGAAACAAATCAATGGCGCTAAAATACCTTCAAATGAGATGTGTTCCTAATTAGTTACAATGGTCCTTTATTTCTTAATAAAAGGCAGATTTGGCTTTTCCTTCCAGATGCGATTTTGGATCTTGTTTGCAGTGGCCTTTATGGCCCATGTGGCTTCTGCTGCCACAAAGAAGATAGAAAATGACGAAGACAGAATGGCCGTTTTGGACAGAGGTCGCTTTATATTCGGAGCAGCTTCGACCACCACCTACACCAGCATCGTGGCTACCACTTCCACTGTCTTCCTCTCCTGTCTTTCAGCTACTGCGGCTACAGTTTGCGAAAGGAGGAAGAGGTGGGCCAGACCTCATCTTAAAAACCTTCGGAAAGAGATTGCTGTTGCTTTGTAAGTTATCGTTATGCATTCCATGACGTTTTCACATCATTTTGAATACGATATTACTCGCATCGATCATTACCTCCAAGCCCTGAGTCAGACACTAAATTTGATTGGTTTAAGTTGATCTAAATATACTATCAGTAGCTTTTCCTTTTCCTCAAAATCCCAGTTCTTTTTTAGGAACACATCCCACTTATGGCAACTGACTTAGCATAGATATTATTCAAGGAGTTTTTCTGCTGCCCCAAGGTAGAAGGCAATGTTCGTAAGAGCTTTTACTCAGTAACAACACATTTCTTAGTTCCAAATAACCCTCCATCGCGAACACTTATTTCTTCCTTTCAGCAAACTTTAAAATATGTATGCAGTGATTTCATTGTGTCTTTACTTCTAGGATTCATTAAAAAAGAGGCAGAAAGGATATTATTTTCCTCAAACCTCCAATCTCGTACTACCCGAGTTTACTAGTGTTTAATTTCTAGAATATTATTAGCAAAGAACCATTCAAAGAATAATTAGTTACTTTTGATGAATTCATTTACATCAGTGGTTCTCACAATTTCAATAAAGGCCAGTCTTTCTCTCCATCCAAGTGAATCTTCCTGTACTGGACTTTTGCATCAAACAATTCTGTGATAGAGGAAGTAGCTGTTGCTCTAAAACCAATTAAGTCTTTTTCAGAAAATGTATTCTAAACCTTACCTCTCTTCTGCAACAGAGCCGACACAGAGCTAGAGACCAGTCTGGACCCCAGTGAAGTACCAGACTACGCCAGCAATCCGGAAGAAGCTGGAAAGCAGGATTTGGACGATGGGAAATTGGCGCTCACCGTTTGGACCACAACCAGAGTCTCTACAACCGTCACGGTCTTCTACACGAACACCTCCACTACAGTCACGTTGAGCTTCGGTTGCGTTGTCGGTGGTATGATCCGTCCAACTCAGAGGTGTTAACGTTTCCTGTCCAATCTTCTCGAATATGAATAGCTTCGATCACGGATAAACGCCCAATCTTCACTGGGCTGAAGACCATGACACTCCTTTGATATAAAGAAGAATCTGCGAATTAACATCAAAAGCAAATGGCAGATTCTAACACTACTCTAAAACTACACAGATAACCTTCCATTACATCAACACTCTTTATTTTTAAATAAATATATAAATTATATGTTACAAAGTCTGAGCCATTTAGGCTACTTATAAGCATTAAAATGTAAGATGAAGAAATTTGTTTCAATAATTTTCAGTGTTATGTACTTCCTCTTATGAAACCACTTTATTGTCTTACTGTGAACCATTAGCCTACTTTTGGTTCCTCCTTCTGGGACATCACAAATTTGTGACACAACATCTGCAAGTAGCAAATCAGGGACTGTAGTCTTTGAAAGTTGCTTTTTTATATCAAACTAACTGTCCAACCCGGTGCTACCTGGGAGAACTGAATGACAACTGATAAACTCTCTCTCTCTCTCTCTCTCTCTCTCTCTCTCTCTCTTTCCTGTTAAGATAGCTGCTTCAGCTACATTGCCCAACATTTTTGACATTTTATATTTCACCACTTCTAACCCCCATTCCTATTGGGGCTGAACTTGTACTTGAAGGGCATTGGGAGCAACTCTGTTCATCCCAGCGACCTCAAAAACTTTGGATTAGTCACAAATATCCAGAAACTATGGATTATACACTAATATCTATCGTTTTTGGTTATTTTTGCATGTCACCCCCTTCTGAACTTGGTCTTCAGGGCATCGGGAGTGTAACTACTTATCTCAGCAACCTCAAAAACTATGGCTTAGACACTCAATATTTGCTGTTTTTGGTTAGTTTTACATGTCACCCCCTTACTAACCTCCTTTCCTACTGGGCCTGAACTTGGACTTAAAGGGAATCAGGAGTGTCACTATTCTTCTTGGTGACTTTGAAAACCATGGATTAGACACTAATATCTGTCGTTTTCAGTAATTTTTTGCATTTCACCCCCTTCCCACGCCACCCCCTTTCAATGCCAGTGATATCTTATCCCCACCAAATTCTTTTCTAGATGGTAAGTCATATGTATACCAAGCTTGGTTTAAATTGCTCAATGCATTTCAAAGTGTATGTGGCACATACTTACATCCGTTTATATATATATATATATATATATCATATATATATATATATATATATATATATAGATATATATATTATATATATATATATATATAAACATACAGATATAGTATATCTATAGATATATATAATATATATATAATATATATATATATATATACAATTCTGCACTGGGATGATACTAATTTCTGGGTTTAGACAACACAATTACTTACTTACCATATGAAATTCTAGGATCTGACTGCTATAAGAGCAAGAAATCGTAAAAAATAAGAAGAGAAGGGATTTATTACATGGGCAGAAGGCGTTTACTTTAAAGAATTGTAGTTAAACAAGTTAGGATAACTTTAAAACTACATGTATTTACATTAACACAATCAGAAGATAAAACTGAATTCAAAGACGTAGCAGATCCTGGGTAATAATCAAGGTACCACTGCGAATCTATACAGAACACATGAAACCATGGGCCAACAGCCGAAACCCTCCTCCCCCCCACCCTAGAGATTTTTGCCAACCACATTTTTTTTATACTTTAGAGTCCGTAGATTCAGTTTCTTGTTCTCTGCACTTTGGATTTTGGTGAATTTGGCTGCTACAGCCAAAAATTGAAAAATATTAAGGAAAAAATTGGATAAAAAAATAATGTTAGTTTTTTGTCACGCACAGAAAAAAAGCAATTTATTAAAAATGGTAAGAAACTGTGGGTTTTAAACTACGCTGAATCGAATGAAATAGTTTATTTCATCGAACAAATAGGAATCAATAGGTTATTCAGGTTTAAGTATAAATTTTAGACTCTCAAGGAAAATGTATATTATCATAGTTTGCTCTCCTTTCTTTCAGTGAATAGATAGAGTGTTAGAATTGGAATATCCATAAAGAGCTGGTTTTTTTAGATGTTATTTCATATATAATATGGTATATTTAGACGAAAATTAAAGCAAATATATACCATGAGAAAAATTATCTTCACCTCTTAGGAGGCGGTTTATGCTTGGGTGCAGTCTTCTGCTTTGTAAAGTCTGGACCAGTTGCCTCCCCCCTCTCCCCACTAATATATCTTTGCAGACTCTACTTTTTTTTATTACTTTAGAGTCAATTGATTCAGAGTATGATTTTCTGCACTCTGAGATGATGAGTATTTGGCTGCTACATCTAAAATTCGAAAATAATTTGAAAAAATCTAATTTCAAGTAATTTCAAAAAGTGTTAGCTTAACTAAGTGGGCAAGGAATAGGTAATGTAATTTGATGTAATTTCTTATCAAAAGACAAATGAGATTAAATCATAGGATTTTGGCCCAAACAATCAGAGGAAAACAAGAAAAGAAATTAAATCAATAAATATTTGGTTTTTATTAGAAAAGAGAGGATTCGAAATATGAATGGGTTTTTAAGGCACAATAAATTAAAGTGATCCTTTTGGTAATATTAATGCTTAAGAAATAAAAGTGCATTTGACATCTAAAATAGATAATGAATTAAATGCAAAAGCAAATAAATATGTTTGTTAAGACATTTGATTTAGTAAAGCTTGGTTTTATAGCCCTTGAATACACACGCTAACCTGGAAATGATTGAGTTGTTAATTCCATACCAAAATCAGTATTTTCTTTTATGCACAGCGTTAATATTAGTGCGGCATCTCATATAGCAGAAAAACATCTAAATAAAAACAAGCTGCTTACATAAGCTAAAAAAATCAATATATTTTTGGCTAAAGCAATGTTGAAAAGTATTCTTCCTTGTAATAAAACAAATTTATACAGAAGTACAATCGATAGTGTAGGATTAGTTGAATCAAATCTAATATATTCTTTGGCACATTGGATTTGAAAGAATTATGCTTTATAGTACAGTAATAACACTCCGGTACTCGATAAAGATAAGTAAATATTCCAGATTATTGGTTTATATTAGTTACCGAAAATGATTAATTAAATGCAATGCAAGGACCCACAATTAATACTGCATATTTAATCCTCATATTCATACATCAAATCAGTGATATTGTTAATTTCATCTGATTCATCAACTTCATACGGCTCCTCCTCCATCTCTCCCTCCTCTACATGATCCCCTAGATTTCACATCAATCAGTTCCTGTGGCATCAGTGATCCACTTCATCATACAAATCTGAGCGTCCTTCAATGACACACCCAACCCATGCCTGTCTGGAGAAGGTATATCTGGTTTTGCTTGATCTGCCTATTCCATATGAATGCTTGATAGTTTGCCCTCTTTATAAGTGTTCTCTAAGCGACATGCGGCATGGAGGTAGCAAACTCATATCTATCCCATCACAATCTGAAAGAATAGCTGATCTGGGGCTGTATCTTTGAAGAAAATGATTATAACGTCGTCTGTGAATAGATGACTGAATTGACGACTGATTGTAGAGTAAACATGTAAACTTTTCTAGCTGGGTATAAGTATCTTCATCCCCAGGAAGACTAGATCCAAGAAATTTGAAAGTGGAGATAAACTAAGGTTTTTTCTGTAATAATTTCCATGGCAGTAACTTGCCCTTCCAAACAAATGCGCTCACACTATCACATCCAGAAAAAGCACGAAAGGAAGGCAAGACTTCCCATATCTCCGGTCTAGTTTCATCTATAACCTTTTGCACTTCTATGGGGCGTCTTTTGTCTCCTACTCCTGTATCGAATAATATAGTTTGTTTTATGGTTTGTGCAAATTTCAGCAACAGGATGAACAAATCTGTATCTGGTGATCTGATAACAATGGTGAAATCTTTGGATATTTTAGAAGCCATATATTGAAGATGCAAAATAATTCTACTGTCAGCCTCTTCTTGGATGATTTCAGGGCCTCAACCTCATAAGTAAGATGGAAGAGAGTATGAAAGTAGGTACAGTAAAAGGAACGAAAGAGGTTGCAGCTAGGGGCCGAAGGCACGCTGTAAAGAACCTTGAGTAATGCCTACAGTGCGCATGATGAGCTGCACTGACGGCACTATTCCTGTAGAGCTGCTGTTAGGAAATGAATAATTTCCATTGCTATTCCTGCAGCCACGTTAAGGTTGAGAATAAAGGCAAAGTTTCATATCTGATCAATTTTATTTCTATTAAGGAAAGCTTTCCAATTCAGGAAATTTACACAGGATGCGGAGGATGGCTTTTGGAGCACATTTTGGCAGTAGATGTCTTCCATCCTTCGCCCCGCTTCGTTAGTGCAAAGGTCGGTGCCGATCTTGAGGCAGACTCCTTTTCCCGAGCATTCTGCGGTATGTAATTGCACTTTACTCAAGTTTCCATGGCGCTGATTCTACGGTCAAGTTGCATATACAGTTGTTAAAAAGTCAGTCAAAGTTGGGATGAAGCCGTAAGGATAGAAAATCAAGACGAGCATACCTATCAAGCACATTAATTTTGCAATATGGCATAAGGAGGAAGTGCTCTCGTTTATCATTTTTGCCAAAAAAAGGACTCAGCAACTCTGTTTAATGAGAGCCGCGAGTGGCTCCATTTCCCTCTGTTTTTACTTATACTTTTTATTCTCCATGATCATAGTCACACTTGGTCTTATGTCTAGTCCGTATCTTCTGTGTAGCTAAGAATTGTAACACGAAGTGGTCATTTAAAATATTTTGGCATGTCCCACCCCTAAACCTGCCTATCTCTCTCTCTCTCTCTCTCTCTCTCTCTCTCCGTTGAACGAATGTCTCATTTTGTCCTGTTTAGTTATGCAACGCTTCCGGTGACTTTGACGAAAGGAAATATATATTACTTTCTATGTTTGATGCAGTCGAGAAATTCGTGAACTTAGTTTACAACCGCGAGAGAGAAAAAATTTGTAGATATATAGTTATTTACAATAAGATATTACCCGATATATCAGTCTTTGTTCATTACTTCATCATCTTCAATCCAACCGCCATTGATATTCAATTGAAATGAGGAAGTCCATAACAAATTACCTTAGAAAGGGATTAGTAGACTGATGGAGAATAGCTCTCTGACCCTGAATTCCAAGCATAGGAGGAATCAGAATTGTACTCGGCATAGGCGGTGTTGAAACTTGATGAAAGATTGTGACCAGGTTTCTCGCCACTTCCGCCTCCCGAACTTACATCTGCCGCTGTCTCAGCTTTGATCCAGTCGACGTACTCTGTTGAACACATTCAAAGATATCAGCAGAACAAACGTATTCAAAATGTTCACATAAAGCAGTGAACGACGCTTTATACGCAATTTATATATATATATATATATATATATATATATATATATATATATATATATATATATATATATATATATATATATTATGTATATATGCCGCTAATTTGGAAATGTACTCAATGGGTAACGTAAAAGTTCCTGTTTATGAAAAAACTTCTTGCATATGAATATATTATATATAGAGATATTAATATTATGGTAATATATATATATATAATATAAATTATATAATAATATATATATATATAGATATATATTATATAATAATATATATAAATATATTATGTATCTATCCGACTAATTTGGAAATGGTCAATGGTACGTAAAGTTCCTATTGAAAACCTCTTGCATATGTATATATATATATATATATATATATATATATATATATATATATATATATATATATATATATATATATAGTACTACATCGTTATCAAAAAGCATCGGTACAGTGGCCATACTTGTCACTCTCGCGTAGACTCCTGGTTGTTTGGGTCGAGCGCATCCAGAGCCCCATGACACGACACCGATCAGCACCCAAGATCCTCCGTCTTCCGTGGCTAAAGGTCCTCCGGAGTCACCCTGACGCAAAAAGAATAATTCGTTAATGGGGAGCTGAGATAGGCGTAAATCTAAAAATATGTGTTCATTCCAGTTCACGCCTAGTTTCATTCAACAGACTGAACAACCTGGCAGGAGTCTTTTCCTCCGGCTGCGTATCCAGCGCAGATCATGTTTTCTGTGATGGCTTCAGGGCTGTAGGCCATTTTGCACCGATCGTTGGACATCGTAGGCACCTGCACTTCCTGAAGTTGGCTTACGTACCCTCCACCTGCAAAGAGAAAATAATAGACACCTTTAATTAAGGTTGAAGTCTTTGACAATGAAAGTTTTCAGTGAGGCTCGAAAAATAACACAAGGGAGAGAAAAGGCTCACGTGAAATTACCTTCTTTAGTATTTCCCCATCCAGTGACTATGGCTTTGACGTTGCTAAAGTCTTTATTTGCGTCTGGGAGACAAATTGGATTCACCTGGTCGTTCAGTATTGCTGGCGATGCCAGTCTTAAAATGGCGATATCATTGTCCATATTAGATCTCTCATACTTGGGGTGGATGACGATGGATTTCACACGGATTCGTTGCGGCAAAGGTAGGCCTGCGCTCACGTCGTGTGCGCCAAGAAGAACCTCAATTGGTGGGTTAGAGCTTTGAGTCCTGCAAAAGAAACAGCGATAGCACAGCGAATAATGAAGGAAGTGTATATCCAATGTAATCATGCCCTTAGCAAGAGAACCCGACTCCCCCGCCCCTACCTTGGAGGAATACCATTATTCCTCCAAGGCCCCTAGGGTCACATCGAGATATTTACCCATCCACACAGTGTGCAGCTGTGATGACGTATCCCTCGCTATGAATCGACCCTCCGCAGAAGACCGTCCAGGATCCCGTGTAAACGACGCCCACTTGCCAAGGGTATTCGTTCACCTCCGTCTCCACTCCTCCCACAATACGAGAAGCACGGTTGATAGTTCCACAAGAAGCTTGGCGGGAAGAACAAGGAAAAGATGAATAAATTATGCAAGTGATGCCAATAGACTACGTAATAATCTTCGTTCTACTTTATTCTGGAAATTAATTGAAGTCCCATTCATTTCCTTCACGTGCGTATGTGTGAGTATACAGCAAAATAGAATAATTTAGTTAAGGCCAAGAAAATGATCAATGATTCTCAATGGACACATTTCAAGCCTCACCTTCGGTCTCACTGGTGAATCTGACATCACGCGGTTGGATAAGACCACCCAAAGTTTGATTCCTGTAGAGAGGGAAAATCATGGTTGCGGCAAATTAAATTATAAATACTTCCTTCAGTCCTGTGAAGAAAGAAAATACCACTAAAAAACAATTTTTTTTTTCATTGTGAGATTTTATTCCACCCAGTTTTAAAGGGACAATTTTCCGACCTTTAAATCAACAAAAGCAGGAGTAAAAGACACTGTTTTTCGCTTCGTATCAGACCAGCTAAATGAACAAATTGTTAATTCTTACTTGGGAAATGATCACTGATCTGTCACAAGAGTTTTAGCCATGGAAGATTTCCCGGTCTCCTAAGGTGTACACAAAGGATTCGGTTTCATAAAGGCCAGATCTCGAATAATTCAGATGAGTAGACTGTATTAGAATATTGACTGCCTTACAAATCTGATTAAAAATTCTTTTGGGAACCTCAGTCTTATACATTATTTTCAAATCCATAGTTCACGTATTCCATTGTTTAATGACTAATGGTGACGACAACGCTAAGCAATTACTTGCCGGAAGCTACTCGGCTGAAAATTTTTATCCCATTCAATGAACTTTTGAGATACGACCTGGTAGATCTGTTTTATGTGGTCTGTCTTAATTAGAATAAGCGCCTTATTCTATACAGAGAGGAGAGAGAGAGAGAGAGAGAGAGAGAGAGAGAGAGAGAGTTGGGAACGAAATCCTCTTTGTTCTTACCTGGGGACTGGAGCCCTCCCATTGACTCCTGTCAAAATTCCCTGAAATCAAAGGATAATGAAAGTATAGTGCGCATATAAACACATATGTCCGAGAGAGAGAGAGAGAGAGTGCGTTGAGGGTCTACATTCTTATTTGAAACATTGTAGATTTCGATTAAATAATCAAGTTCAGTGTTTCATTTTATCTGATTTCATGTGTGAAATCTTACTGTTAGTAATAAGATTTTTAATCGTTATAACAATTTTATTGGTCATGTTATGCATCATCTTTTATGATGAAACATATTATTGCACACACACATTTTAATACCATTGTACCTGAGAGTGCTCAACATGAAATAATCTGACAAGAGCCTGGACAAGGAGGTGCAATCATATGAAAAGAACGACGGCTAAGGACCTGCTGTTTCAGGGTCGATGGCGGCCACTTGCTTGGCCACCTCTGCCAGAGGGTGTTATCATTCTTTTTATAATACGATTTGTGAGTGTAATATAATTAATGAAGCTAACCTTAGAGTATACATAACCACGAACTACTCTGAAACAGGCCCTCAGCCATCATTCTTTTCATATGATTGCACCTCCTTGCCCAGGCTATTGTCAGGTTATTTCATGTTGTCCCCCACAGTTGCGCACTCCCAGGTACAATCGTATTAATATATGTGTGTGTGCAATAATATGTTTCATGATAAAAGATGATCCATAACATGACCAATAAAATTGTTATGATGATTAATAATCTTATTACTAACAGTTCTATAAAACATGAGTACCTACAATTGCCTCATTTATATATATGTACGTGTATATATATATATATATATATATATATATATATATATATATATATATATATATATATATGTGTGTGTGTGTGTGTGTGTGTGTGTGTGTATATGTGGCAATTGTAGGTGCTCATGTTTTATAGAACTGTTTAGTAATAAGATTATTAATCATCATAACAATTTTATTGGTCATGTTATGGGATCATCTTTATCATGAAACATATTATTGCACACACACAATATATAATATATATACCTATATATATATATATAATATATATTATATATATATATATATATACATATAAGTGAGGCAATTGTAGGTACTCATGTTTTATGGTTAGTACTATGGCGCCATTTGAAATTTTTTTTCACACGTAATAATATGTGATTATGTTGCATGGTAGATCGTGAAAGAGTTTAAGACTTTAGAGTAGCTCTCGGAGTCCAAAAGTCTTGCCACCCCTCCCCTATGAGTTTAAAGGGGCACGTAAGGACCTTGTAACACTGATAATCAGCAATGAATTAGATCTTGAAGTAGATGAAAAGGTGACCGGAGATTTCTGAACACTTGGAACGTATAGGAGGCGCCTCAATGCTCCTCCCTACCTTATTTATATGGTTTAGTCAAGATACACAAATCAATAACCCTATCAGACCAATCATTAGTTCAGTAGGCTCAATTACGTATAATTTATAATTTATCTAAATTCCTTGTAACAATTCTTACACCTTTGGTAGGAAACATTTCTAACACGAATGTAAGAAACAACGTTGACTTTATAAACAAATTGAATAGTTTCGATTTGAATTCTTATTTTAATATGGTTAGCTTTCACGTTGGCTCTTTATTTACAAAAGTGCTTATAGATGATTTACTTGAAGGAGGAAGAATTTGAAAGGTATGATATGCCTTTAACTGTAGCAAACCTCATTAGTCTTATACGGTTATGTTCAAAGATAGTAAATTTTGTTTTAATGGTGAATGTTTTGTACTAAAGTTTGGCATGGCTATGAGTAATCCCTTATCACCTGTCCTTGGCAATATTTACATGGAATTTTTTTTAGACAGAACTCTTACCGAGAATTTTGCCCAAAAAGTTATATGGTTTAGGTATGTGGATGATATTTTCTGTACTTGGCCAGCTCACGAAAATCTCCAGGATTTTCTTATTAAGCTCAATAATTTAGTCCCTTCTATAAAATTTACTATAGAGGAAGAAAGAAAAATTACAATATGAATTTTCTTGATGTAATAGTCCATAAAAATGATAGAATTTTCATCTTTTCAGTCTTTCGAAATTCAACTAATATTACCTCTTTTGTTCATTATTACTCTAATCACCATCAAAATGTTAAATTCTCTGTTTTTTTCTGGGATGTTTTTAAGGGCTCTAGTGTCTGTAGTCCGCTGTTTATTGACGCTGAGAATAAAACTATTTACGATATGGCCTTGAAACTTGAATTCCCAAAGACTTTTGTAGATATAGCATGGAAAAGAGCTAGAAAATCTATTTATTTAACTAATGACAAACTTGAATTTAGTAAACATAGCATTCTCAAAATATCGTATGATAAAAGGTTTTTATAAATTCCTAGAATATTAAAGCTTTTCAACATAAATGTTGTTTTCAGTAATATTAATGTTAAGAGTTTAGTAATAAAAAAATTCTCCAAAAGATGTCTCTGGCTGCACATATGAAATTCCTTCTAAAAAATTTGTGATAAAATATATTTTACGGACAAACTAGAAAATCTCTTTCACAACGAATCAAACAATATTCAGTGAGAACTGGACAAATATCGAATACATTATTCGTACATATGAGAGATCTAGATCATCCTATTAACTGGCGTCGGGCAAGATCTTTAATGCAGTGTATCGACACAGTTAAAAGGAATATCATTGAATCTTGTTTCATCAAATCAAATAATGGAAGTGTTCTAACTTTAAGTCTTGGTTTGTTTAAACTCGATGCCGTCATATGTTAAAAAGTTGTTGATAAATATAACCAACAAAATTAATATATTCAGTTGTATAAATGTTTTTGGACTTTATATGGCTAAGCTTCCGTTTCTCTTATGGTTAAGTCTGTTTTAGTTTGTGACCTTCCGATCTCCGATTATCCTGGATTATCTCTTTGATTTTGACCCTTTTGACATTTATCCGTCTGGCATTTCTAATTTTTTGTTTACCTTGTAACTTTCTTTTCAACTGTATTTCATGTGTGCCTCGACAATGTCTTATTAAAGGACGAAAGCGTTCGGCTACGAATTTCTGATTATTATCTTTCCCGTGGGATTTGCTTATATTATGAAGTCACGTGCAGCTACTGTGATTTTAAGCATATATACATTGATACAAAAAGCTTTTTATCAAGCCACAGAATGATCCTTTTCTAAAACTGAATAAGACTGACTGAAAATCGCTGTGAATCTTCTAAACACGAACTTAGGCTAAGGCCCCACCGAATCCGGCGCGGCGCGTCGCGTGCGTGCAACACGGCTATCCGTCTACAAGCGTCTCCGTCTTCTGCGAGTGTGGCCCAACCAGACACACGAGTGACGGTTATAAGACGGACAATTCAAACTTCAGCAGTAGTTGCCGTTATGAAGGGAGGTTTTCCTCTGACTCGGTGCTGTCAACCAAATTAGAGGCGTTGAACAGTAGGAAAATCTGGACTTATGACATAACTTTAGATGAGGAAAGAGTGGAGAATGAGCAAAACTTTCATAAGTTACGATAGCGTCCAGACAAGTTTTTTTTTTAATATTGTCGGATGCCGCCGAAAACCTTTGACTTAATTCACTAGGGCATTATATCTCGAATATCAAAATTTGATACGAATTACAGAAGATAAGTATTAACGTAAGAAACTTGTAGTGTAGTAACTCTGAGGGAAGGATTACTGATTTCGAAATTAAAGTTGCACTTTATTTCATTTAATACAAAAATTAAGATACGTAGAATTGTGTGTGAACTGAACACTTTGATACAGGAACTTCTGAAACAAAGATATTTACATAAATGTATCCATTAGAATATAATAAAAAAATACTTTAATCCTTTATCATAACCACAAATCATCACATTTGATTATAACTCAAAGTTGGGCAGGTGGTTCAAATGCAGGTTGTTGTAGGTCTACCACAATTTCTTCCTTCATGCGGAAGACGCACGTCCACGTGCGGCTAAAAACAAAATGTTTTGTTCCTTGTGCGTCTAGTCCGGTAACGCACCTGACGCCACGCACGCTCATGCGCCGTGTGGGGCCACTCGTGTTTGAACTATAACAGTTGATCGAAACGCACAAAACGCGTAGCCGTGTTAGACGCACGCGACGCGCCGCGACGGATTCGGTGGGGCCTTAGCCTTAGACATTTCGAATGAATCTTTTTGTTTGCCACAATAAAAAGACAAAGATTTGAGGTTCACATTCAGTCCATGAATTCATTTCATGCTACGCGGAAGACTGATGTAGACTGAGCGTTAATGATATGTGACGTATCAGAAATTCGAAAACGGACGTTGGAAGCTTTACGAAGCAAAAACCTAGTTACTTTTACCACAGAAGTACACACACTGAAAACTCAACGAACTCTTTTTCATTTCGAACTGGATCATCTGCGAAAAATTTATCTTCAAAACTTGATTTGTGTTTTACTTGAAATAAAGAAGAAAACTGCAGAGAGAGAGAGAGAGAGAGAGAGAGAGAGAGAGAGAGAGAGAGAGAGAGAGAGAGAGAGACAGAGGAGACTTGACGAGAGAGAGAGAGCGAGCGAGAGAGAGAGAGAGAGAGAGAGAGAGAGAGAGAGAGAGAGAGAGCGTATGCTATACAATCGTGTATGAATAAGTATTTATTCTAAATCGAATGTGGCCAGTGTTGAAGCTAATTTGAGGATTCATTCCATATCTTGAGAATAACGGCACCCTATTTTTTTTAATTATTAATTTCTCTTATACTATGGGTTGTGATAAATGATTCTAGTCTCAAACTTCCTTAAGAGCCTCATCTAATCCAAAAGATTTCTGAAACGTTTGAAGTCATACTTGATGATGACGAACTCGCGACACTGTACATGAACAACGATTTATAAACACGAGTGAAGTCCCTCTTCCTTATCAGCCCGAAGAGTCGCTAGGACAGCCCATTCCTTACCAAAACGCCCGAAGCCAGAAGAAAGAGTTGGTATCTCATGCTTGGATTTGCACGGACAAGGAGATGAGACTGAGGTCTACTGTTGAGTGTCTGTGGAGCAAGTTTCAGCGCCACTGTTGCTGTTCTCCTCACCCTCCGAACTCTATTTATCTAGTAGAGAGAACGCAGGTGAAAAGAATATTTAAAACCCCAAATGTAAACGGCTTTGAACAGGACGACCGGTGATACCAAAGGTCCTTAGTCATCCGCGATCAATAGTCTTTCTCAAACGTCACCTGTGAATTTCTGTCTTTCGGCCACATACTCATCTTAATTGCTTACCCGCACATCGACAAGCATCGACTGGTCCCGTGTGGGGGTAGTGCTGTCAGTGCACCTCATGCGGTGCACTGTAGGCATTACTCAAAAGTCTTTGTAGCGTGCCCTCGTCCCCTAGTTGCAACCGCTTTCGTTCCTTTTACTATGCCTCCTTTCATATTCTCTTTCTTCCATCTTACTTTCCACCCTCTCCTAACAATTGATTCATAGTCAAACTGTGAGGTTTTCCTCCTGTTACACTTTTCAAACTTTTTATTGTCAATTTCCGTTTCAGCGTTGAATGACCTCATAGGTCCCGGTGCTTGTCCTTTGGCCTAAATTCTATATTCAGTTCAAAAGCATCGGCTGAAGAGAACTACAGCATTATTTCAAACCAAACAAAGACATGTTTTGCGTTAGGTATACTGTAAGACGGCAACAATAATTCTTAACGTTATTTGCTGGTACTTGGCGATAGTTTCTATAATTCTTTCAGAAAGTCATAAAAATCCATTCAGTGTAGGGAAGGCAGACGTTTAAAATGATGAATTTCTTAGCAACAGTTGATTTTAGATCAAAGCGAGACAAGAATGACAGACACTATTAGAAGCCTAGATAGGAATCCCTGTGCCAAATGACACAGCTCCCCAGTAACTTTTGTCTTTCACGCCAAATATTTCCTACAGTTCATAATCCTTGTTTTCAGTTGGTTGTTTGGAGGGAAGTTCAGCACTTGCTGTTCACAATGTAAGGTCTGTAATGTGCTGCTCCTCTTCATCCACTCTTGGTGTCAGTATTTCTGTACCCAAATGGCACAGCGTTTCCTAATATGATAGTATATGGTGAAAGAATATTTTCACAGAAAAGGCCATTGTATCCCATGTAAATCTTGTATAAAGTGAAACATGACTTACATGTCCACGACACTACAGTGTGGTTTACAAGAATGTCAAGCTGATATTGAGGAGATTTGCTTTATTGAATTCCAACATATACAGTGTACTAGAAACAAAGTTATTTGAAAGAAAAAAAAGTTTTATTGCATATAGAAGCTGCATATTCACCAGAGTACATCATTACAGCTGAAAACTCATGTTTTTTCTGCTGAAATGTAAATGATAAAATATGTCTAATTTTATTTATTCAAGGACCGATGTTTCATGTGGTTCCCAGGATGCCCCGGTCGCCTGTGAGATTCTTATAAGATCTTATAGTAGATTCACATCAAGTGTGCATCTGATGTCTAGGCCAGTCCCTTACGACGCTCCTGATTGGTTGTTGATAATCCAATCACAGGGCTGGAAAAAGTAAGTCTCTCGGGATAGTTCACATAGGTAGGATGTACTATGTTCCACCTCTCCTGAGGGATACTTCTCAGGAGAGGTGGAACATACATCCTGCCTATGTGAACTCTCGAGAGAGACTGAGTTTCCACCCCTGTGATTGGCTTATCAACAGCCAATCTGGAGCGTCTTAAGGTACGGGCCTAGACATGAGATGCACGGCTGATGTGAATCTGTAAGTGTTTACATAATAAAAATATGGAATGTTAGTCCATATATATAAAAGTCTAAAACTAAAGAGGTCAACCAGATTGCTTGCAGGAATGTGATCAGACTAGAGACGCTAAAGATGACGTATACAATAAGTATGTAGGCTAAGATAACATGCCGTCACCTGTAGTCATTCAATTGTTTATAAACATTAGTCCAAGCTCCCTGCTTGAGACAACTACCCCGACCTATAATTCAAACGGCCTACGTGATCTGTAGCGTGTCTCATTTTGATTGTGTGTTCGTATGAAACTATGTCATTTGTATGTATGTTCATATGTTCGAACTACTGTCTGTTCCTTCATAACTTGTAACAGAGATGGTAGACAAGCAGAACAGAGTTAGCTATCGTCATTAGAAGACCTGTACCTCTTTACCTAAGCTTTATCATGTAGAGGAATAGGATTAGCCATCATCATTGGCAGAAGCGATCAAGCTATCGTTATTAGAAGACTTGTACAATCATATCTGATCTTCACCATGTAAAACTTCAGAAGAATATATAATTTTTTATACTTAGTGTTTTCTACAAGAACCTCCTCACCATGAGTTAACACATCGTCGTAATAACCAACAAGATAATACCGACTTCGTAAATGATCTACAAACCCCCAGACACTCCATTGAAGATGGAAGTGCAATACCAACCGACTTAGCGTAAGATTATCGCTAGTCTAACATTACCTCATAGGGCGCCTTATCATACAAGGCACAAGCTCTAATATTGGTGGCCAGCGTACCAGAAGAACTCTACAACGTCCTACGAAGAAAAACCAGAATAATAAATCATGTATCATAAGAAGTCAACGACGACGGAAGCAGCAGATTCTTCAAGCAACCTAGTATCATCGTTAGTGAGCGACTTCAGAAAACAATAAGAACTCTTCAACGACGACGAAAGCAACAGATTCTTCAACCAACTTAGTATCATCGTTTAGTGAATAACTTCAAGAAACAAAACCGACGTGTCTTTTTCCTACGGCAACGCAAGCTTCGTCTCTCATTAGAATCATTCAAGAAAACATCGTTAGTGAGCGTTTCCGGCACTTCAAGAAACAAACCGAACGCGTCTGCAGCATCGGATCTTTCAAGGGCTCGAATCATCGAAACAACGCGCACGGGGGAAACTGAAGCCAAACCAGGTCATCCGCTAAATAGAGAAGGAGGACCAAGGCCGTGTGTCGTTATCGGAACACCGTGACTTCCCACAAAAGCAAGCTAAGTACAATTTTTTATTCATTTGGAGTAACTTTGAGTGTTTCCTTTACAGGTCGAATTTCGTTATTCCTGTGGCTGAAGTTACGAGACATTCTTAATCTTACTTTTTTACAGAAATTATCTACATCATTGAGATTTCGCTACTGCGAGTTTTTATCTGTGAGTGTCTGTTTCCAGAAGTTCTACTGAAATATCATAATCATATACTATGTTAATTTTATCATTTTGGGTGATTATTAATCCCTTACGTAACAAATCATATTAAACAGTGAATATGCGTTTACGCAGTGGACGTCTGTATTTATACAGATGCATGGATAGGGTCGTTAAGCACCGTAGTGATTAGAAAACACACAGAAAACAAGTGGAACACCCGTACAAATCTATATAAATTAGAGGTAACACTATTTCGGGTCATGACAATAAATGCTCCTTTGCAAAGTCCCGATCGCAGTTTTAATT
Organism: Macrobrachium nipponense; assembly: GCF_015104395.2. Taxonomy (NCBI): domain Eukaryota; kingdom Metazoa; phylum Arthropoda; class Malacostraca; order Decapoda; family Palaemonidae; genus Macrobrachium; species Macrobrachium nipponense. The sequence goes on along the minus strand of NC_087210.1, from coordinate 54,867,828 downwards.
TTACCTTGAGTTTTTTGAGTTATATAAAATATCGAACCTCAATGACTCAACTTAACTTTTAAAATATGGCTGGATTGCAAGGAATAACATGTCTGTAAAAAACTTTCATCAGGCTAAATGCGCTGACCAGGATCCCTCACTATTTCAAATTTTAGCAAAGAATGAAGTACAAACAGTTAATATTGAATGCAGTAGTGATAACTTGTCTTATTAGTAATCGCTCAGTTCCTAATAGTTCGTCATTCATTGCTTTATACGTAACCAGCAACATAATGCTAAAAACACACAATACGTTGCCGATGGTAATAAAGAGAAGGATCCTAATTATTACAAAAAGAAATAGAAACAGTAGCCCGTTCAGAATCAAACAAGCAAACTCGGTGACTGTGTCACCTAGTCAAGCGGTCAAGGTCAGTCAAAAACTGCCGAAGTGTTCAAAGCATAGCAAATTCCACACAATAAGCGACTCTAGCAGAGTGGGGAAAAACGATGTTGGTTCATACATGCCAATATCTTTTTGAATTAAAAAGGATTTTTCCTATGAAACACACGACCGTATAAAGTAATCAGAGCAGGTTTTCGTTTTTTTTTTAATACGTAAGTTATTATAAGTAGTGGTGGATAAAGCCCAACTGTACGCGCCGTAAAAATTAGAATATCTTGTTTTATTCCTTTAGTACACGTAATATCTCCTGGTATTTAACGGTACTTCACCCGTCTGTTGTTCGAACTTCCCTAATGAGAAGTCCGGATAAGCGAGCGTTTACAGATACCTCTATAGTTATAAAAAACATTGATCTGTATCTAGTGTAATTGTAAGATATCCATCTAGGGAGACACAAAATATTATCTTACATCCTGCAAAATAAGGCGTGTTCATCAAAGGAAAATCCTATAAACCTTCAAACATATTGAAATCCGTTTGAACAAAAAGAGACAGTTAATCAAATAATAACTTATATCAAGGAACTATACATTTGTCTCATAAATCGTAACATTGTTCAAATGACCCAACAGAATTCTCCCACAACCGCAGTCGCACTTTGCACGCAAAATCTCGAGAAGCATGCACCCTCGAATGTCTTAGTGCGTGTAAAAAGACTTTGCTGGGAAATGAAATTTTAATCCTTCCCGACACTCTGAAATATAACGATTTCCGCGAACAAAGCCCTAGACACGGTTGACTCGCTGCAAACAAGTTAATATAGTAATCCACAAAAACCTATACATATAAATATCGCATTTCTTTTATTGTTGCTAATTTTTAATCCCGCCCAACCAGTCGTAGATGAATCTCTCTGATAATCTATCTAAAGTAATATCCGTAAAGTCATTCAAGCAGAGGTGATTCAGCAGAATTTTATCTTTTACCTGAATACCAGGAAGTTTCTCCACTAGCGAGTGATCTCTGGGAAAAAAACGGATGTAATTTAACACAAAATACGGTCTAAGGACAAACATAAAGCTATTTACGTAACTTCGTATAGATTCTCAATGAAATTTCAAAATAGAGATAAATGACGAAGTTGAAAAATGTTAGTAATAGGAGTCATTAGGAAATCAAATAAGCCCATATAATTTTTCCCTCAAATGTCATGCCATAAAAGATCGGACTTGGCGTATCTGCGTAGATTTCTGTCGCTTAAACAAGGAAACGACTCCCGATAGTTTCCAGTGCCATGTACCGACGACATCTTATCTCTGTTAGGTTAGAATAAATTTTTTTCACCAACTTGGACTTACTTAAAAGCTTTTACCAGATACCACTACCTAAGTGATTGTACCTCATACACCGTTTTCAGCACACTCAGGGGACATTATCAATTTTTACGTATGCCTCCGGCTTACGTTGCGCCCCAATTACAATACAGTGTTTGGAGACTATTAGGGGATAACCTACATGCCTATATGGATGATCTTGTAATCTTTTCTAATACCTTAGAAGTACATTCACATAAACCAGAGCTAGTGCTACAGAGACAAAGACAAATAATCTCAGAGTAAAATATCTAAATGTGAGTTTTTTTAAAAAACCGAACATGTTTATCTAGGTTTTATGTGTCTGGTCAAGGTCTTAAAGTAGTTCATGGTAAGGTGTCGGCTATTCATAACTTTCCGGTACCTATTAACGTAAAAGGGGGATACAGCACTTTTGCGCTGTAGTGGGTATTACAATCGTATGTAAATATGTAACTCTTCAATCATGACAGCTCCTTTAACAGATCTCACGAAGAAGAGCGTAGATTTATTATGGTCTAAAAAGCATCAACAGGCGTTCGATATCTTAAAAGCGGAATAATGCAGCTCACCTAATTTAAAAATCCCTGATTTAAATAAGGAATTTTTTTTTATTGCAACAGACGCCTCAGACCAAGGGGTAAGAGGGGTACTACTTCAGTAATATGATAAACAGTTCTTTCCTATAGCTTTTTATTCACGTAAACTAAAGCCCTCTGAAAGTAAAAATGCAGTAATAGGCAAGGAAGGGCTAGGTATCTTTAACTCACTAGTACATTTTAAGTTCATAATCTATGGCTATCCTGATAAAGTCCTTACCGAACATGAGTCCTTTACCGAGTTTTTCAAAGGCTTTAATCACAGTCCAAAGGGAACTCGGTGACAAATGATCATTCAGGTTATTGGAGCCAAGATAAGATATCTACCTGGGAAAGCAATTATCATAGCTGACGCATTATCCCGCAATCCCGCACCATACTGCAAAGAACCATTAATTAGACTAAAAGATATAGAAACATCCGTGCCTATTGTTAAAACCGTATCTAAACAAGAAAATTCCTTAACCCAAGAGATCGCGAGCATTGAATATCTGGGTTGGAGCGCAGAACTGTTACAAACTGAACAAGGCAAGAGTCAACAGACATAACCCAAACAATAAACACTTCGAACGGAAACAGAGTCAGCAGCAATAAACATCAAACAATAAACACTTCGAACGGAAACAGGGTCAGCGGCTAAGCAAAAACAATAAACACTTCGAGCAGAAACCCTAAAGCAAAAGTATATTTAAAGTATGTGTATCAGAATAATGTAATCAAATGTAATATTATATGTAGGTCTGTGATGAGGAAAACCCGAAGAACACAGCAGATGACTAACGACCAGGTAGTAGTAATAATCTCTTCATACCAATCGTCATAAACTGGTTGCATTCCGTCATCCAGGGTTCCCTACTATGTCACAGAAAGCCAAATCACTGTTTTATTGGCCTACAATGCTTACAGATATAAAAAGCACATCACTAATTGTAACACGTGTCATGAAAACAAGGGATACACTAAGACACCTGTCAGTTTAAGGGCCTATCCTGTGCCAAATCAATCCTTGAAAGAATATACGTAGAATTATTAACAGAATTACGAGTCTGACAGAGGGAATAAACACTTCTTAGTGTTAATAGTTCCTTGACACGTTATATAGAATTAATAGCACTAAAAACAAACACCGCAATTGAGTGCGTTACGAATATTTATGAGTGCTAAATCAGTAAATATGGAATTCAACACATAATAATCTGTGACTCGGGTGGTGTAAATCAATAATAATCTCCTTAACACGTTGTGTGAATTCCTTTCCATTAAGAAAACAAACAATAATATATTTATCACCCAAAGTCAATCGGTTTGGTAGAATAACGGAGATAATTAAATAGGAAGTGTCAATGTCTTACGAGTTACAACTCGTGATGTTGGATCCGAACTGGATTATAGCGGTTCTCGCGGTTTTAAATACCTTTATCATTTATATCTTGTATCTATAGAATTGATGCCGCAAGGTAGCCTTATACGGTACGCCGCTAGAACACTTTTCCACATATTCAAGCTAACCATTAATTTATCAAATATATATATATATATAAATAAATAAATATATAAAAAAATAAAATAAATATGGATACAAGTGGAGTCAATATAATACACTCCGTAAGAAGTCGGAAGGGTTACAATTTATAATAAAAAAGGAATCACGATAAAATCAATAAGCAAAACGTAACCATAGATTAATTAAATATCCAAATATATATGCGTATATATTTAGTAATGACAAATAAGCTAAAAGTTCAAATACATATCCAAAACCTACTGACATATTGTCTGTCCCGGTGATTTATATTCGTAGTCAATGAAAAAAAAAGAAAAAAAAAAAAAAAAAATAATAATAATAAATAAATAAATAAATAAATAAATAAAATAAAATAAAAGAGATTTTAAAGTCAGGAAGTCTAGAAGTGAAAATGTTATCTATGAAATAATCCTATATGAATCTTATACAGGGCTAATAATATATATAGAATTTGTATGGAAACCTTTTTCATATAGTTTGAATAAGGAATATTTAATTTAACATAATTACAATTATGCAGAAACTAATACATTGTTCAATTTTGGTACTGTTTTTTTTTCAGACATTCTTTTCGTGTGGGTCGAGTATTAAAAGACAATAATTTTATCCTAAAGTCGTATTTATTACAGCAAGTAACCTAACTCTTAGCTGGCTGAGAGCAATCTCCTGCCAAGTGACGACGTCATCATTGCCGTATCAGCATTTGTTCCTTTTAACCTCAATAATCTGCTTACACAGGCTTCATCTGTGTGTCGTCTCTGCTTGCAAAAGCAGATTGACTGGAGAAAGGAATGCTTAGCCCGAACTTCTCATGGGCAAGGCAGACGTTAGGTACAGGTGTCTATCGGTGTGCGCAATGCAACTTGCAATCATTTTAAAATTAATAAACAAAATAAGGAAATAGAATTTCTATAACATCAAAATGAATTAATTTTTTCTGAACCTCATAGACATTTAGAAGTATCACGATATGGATATGGATTATTTACTTGCAACATTAGCCTATTACAATTCAAGTAAAACATTCATGGGAAAATGTCACATTTTCTTGAAAAACCCAAAGTTTATTTAGAAATTAGTTACATAGTGGCTTTTTTTCGTTGCATCTCCTACCTATTAATAAAGTTTTTAAAAAAGTAACCTCTGAGGATGCGCGCGAGAAAATTGAATATGAAACTTTTGTTAGGGCACATAGAATCATGATTAATATTCTCTTTGACTCTTATGTTGCCTGGCAATCTTACAAATAGCTCCGTTTTCCACTTCTTTGTCTAGTAACTTACTACCAGTAATATAGAATTTTCTTTGGAATTCGTATTGATATCTGTTTATTTTTTATAATTATGGATATTTTTACAGTCATCATAGACCTGGATAGGTTCACTCATTGTTAATGCCATGGATAAAAAAGTTTGTACAGCGGACTCTTTTGAATTCCAAAATATCAGCGAATTCATGTGGGTTAAGTCTGGTCTAAATTGCTCTCTCCCCTCCCCTGTATTTGGATGTCGTCTGAATTTACTTTGCCCTTGTGACAAGTATAATTTCGCTTGCAGGCTGATTAATGGAACCTGGTTACAGTATCCTGCAGTACGAGAGTTTCACATCGCAACTTCAAAAAATCGTTCGTCGCAGCGGACGACTACAGTCAAGTAACAACCGCCTACAATGTGAAAGGAATTTCATGGACTTCTTCGACCGACACCATATCTCGTCGTTAATCTCGTTTTAATGCGGAATGCTCCGGCGGCTGTGGAGATCGACTACAAAAGGGACATACTTCCGACAATTACGACCCGAAGGATATTCAACTCTACTTTGCTGGCGAAGGACTCGTGCTGGGATGATCTATTCATCGCGAACGTAATCGTGTAGCTTAGGATGCAGAGAATAAGTATGAGCGCAATATAGAATGTTGGACCCGCCCAGGCAAATTTTCCCCTTGTTTTAACCCTGTGAAATAGGCCGTTTCATTGGGCTATAGGTGGTTGTCTGGAACTGTGTAATGGACGAAAAGTTGTTCGAACGCTAGTTAAAAGTGAAGTAGTATAACCTCGGTCATGTATCCTATATATATAAAGTATCATGTATCCTATATATAAATGATCATAAATAACAGAATCGAAATATATTTTTTGCGTGTACGCACTAGGAATCTATATATAAATGATCATAAATAACGGATTCGAAATATATCTTTGCGTGTACGCAATAGGAATCTATTTAAAGTGCACATATATTAATCATAAATATATGAATCCATATACATATGTATAAACAAATCAGGTAGCCTATAATCAATCTGTTCCTTTTATCTTACCAATATCTGCAGTTATATATGAGTTAGTATATTGATTAATGAATCAGATATGTAACAGTTAGCATAAAAATCAACGAATCAATCAGCATAAACATTAATAATGTTATCAATTCATATATGAAATTTTTATCAGTTAAAATATGATTTTTATCATGTTAATCTTCATTCTATGCAATTATCAGAGTACATTAGTATTTTCTGTAGCATATGTATCTTAAAGAGATGAAGTGAAAAACTGTATCATTATATATCACGTGATCACTATTATTTACCAATATCATTGTTTTATATTTTATTACTTGAATCAATTCATATACACCATGAATTTTTATTTACTAATATATATATATATATATATTCACATAGTGTCTGTATCACACTCCTATAAGTCAAATGCAAGTCAAGTTTGAGTAATATTCAGTAGTTGGTTTTGGTAGCTGACCGAGCTGATGTAAGTGTTTACATAATAAAAATATGGAATGTTAGTCCATATATATAAAAGTCTAAAACTAAAGAGGTCAACCAGATTGCTTGCAGGAATGTGATCAGACTAGAGACGCTAAAGATGACGTATACAATAAGTATGTAGGCTAAGATAACATGCCGTCACCTGTAGTCATTCAATTGTTTATAAACATTAGTCCAAGCTCCCTGCTTGAGACAACTACCCCGACCTATAATTCAAACGGCCTACGTGATCTGTAGCGTGTCTCATTTTGATTGTGTGTTCGTATGAAACTATGTCATTTGTATGTATGTTCATATGTTCGAACTACTGTCTGTTCCTTCATAACTTGTAACAGAGATGGTAGACAAGCAGAACAGAGTTAGCTATCGTCATTAGAAGACCTGTACCTCTTTACCTAAGCTTTATCATGTAGAGGAATAGGATTAGCTATCATCATTGGCAGAAGCGATCAAGCTATCGTTATTAGAAGACTTGTACAATCATATCTGATCTTCACCATGTAAAACTTCAGAAGAATATATAATTTTTTATACTTAGTGTTTTCTACAAGAACCTCCTCACCATGAGTTTAACACATCGTCGTAATAACCAACAAGATAATACCGACTTCGTAAATGATCTACAAACCCCCAGACACTCCATTGAAGATGGAAGTGCAATACCAACCGACTTAGCGTAAGATTATCGCTAGTCTAACATTACCTCATAGGGCGCCTTATCATACAAGGCACAAGCCCTAATAAATCTACTATAGTTTATACATTAGAATAATATTTGCTCAATAACGCGTTTTTCCATTCCAGTACCTGTATTGGTAAGATAATTCTTATTTCAAAGTTTATTTTCTATATGTCAGGGGTAAATTTGATTTAGTTTCATTGTCATAAATATGGTCATATTTGCTCAAGAAGACATATTTTTTCACTTTTGTATATTATTGGTATAATTAAGCATGTCTGCAAATTTTTCTTTATTTTTTTCCTACAATGATTCCATATGGATACAGGGTTTCCGATAGAGTTACATGCTGGTACGGTTTCCTATCTTAGGGTTAGTTCAAATCTTCCTGAATTTTTCAACAAGAACTGAATTTAAGTTAAAAACCGTGAGCAGTATCGGAGTTGGGGGAAACCCGGCTCTTTTCATTGCTTTACTTTTTTCCTGTGACCCATTTTCTTTCTATTTCGCTTCCCGTGATATTGCATTCTACTCCCTCCTCACTCAGATGGGTTATTGAATGGACTGTCAATTGGCTGTGAAATGAATTGATATAGTGGTATTTTCATGGTAGATGAACAGGACATGTGCTTACCTTCTTCTCAGGTAATAGAATCATGTTCTACCTTTTCCTTTTAGTACGATTATCGTTTAAGACTGTCCCATCCACAGGCTGGCTCCTTGGGTTTCTCTTCCATGGCACAGGACAGACACTTCAGATCGGAAGGAATTTGGATTTTGACCGTCACAGCAACATGCAAGTCCCAGAGCACAAATTTGCAGTGTCTTAAAGGATCTGCGCAATGAAGTGCAGCCCCTTTGGCTGAAGAAATGTTAAAACATGAACTTCTGTAACTTTCTGAGACGTGTGGAAGTAAAGTTTTATGTTAAGGAAGATCATGAGGGATAATTTCTGTATGACTGATAAGCTTTCATTTTAGATAATGATGGATGAGAACATGCCGAAGTTCATCATAAAAGTGACATTTGTTCAAAACTTCTACCGAAAGGAGAACCAGATTCAGGTTGTTGCAGGATGGGTATTAAATAAAATGAGGAGACAGTCTTTCTCTTTCTCCAGTTTGATTTGCACAAGAACACTAGTAGCAGCAGTGAATACTATACTGTTCTATGAATTGTAGCTAAGAGTTAGATTACCAGTTATGTAACCTTCTGTAGATCCCATATAAACCCACCCTGTGGTGGGGGTGTAAGAATACTACCACCGTAGGCCCTGTGTGTTGTAAAAGGCGACTAAAAGGACAGCTGCTGCCTTGCAGTCTTACTTTTTTAGTAAAAGGTTAAGCCCACCGCCAATAACTGTGGAAACTGCTGCCTTGCAGTCTTACTTTTTAGTAAAAGGTTAAGCCCACCGCTAATACCTCTGGAAACTGTTGCCTTGCAGGTGGACTTTTTAGTCAAAGGCGAGGCCCACTACCAATAACTGTGGTTGATGACAGTAAGGGCATGCGGTCGTAAAACCCCATTGCCAAATAATAAACCATGCCTGATGCTGTAAGGAAACGCGCATCAGGCAACCGACCCCTTAGTGTAGGGATAACTGTTGGAAAGAAGAAGAGATCCCATATAACGCCATACGCACAACACAACGTTAATACTCTCAAACACTTGACATTTATGTCTATTATTATTATCTAATGTATTCAGAAGATGAACTCTGATCATATGGAACTATCCCACAGGGTCCACTGACTTGAAATTCAAGCTTCCAGACAATATGGTGATCATTAGAAAGACGTGACCTTCATAGTGAGCAGGAGCTTGGAATGGCACAAGGCTGACTTCATCTATATGTGAGCCCGTCCATTCCAACTGATTTATACACACTCATATTACATACATGTATGTACTAGCATTAAGCTACAAATGTCCTTTAACATCCAATGCGCTCTACCTCGGAATTAATATATTTCCATATATGTTAACGGAAAGGGAATTTTTTATGTGATAATAATTTCGTCCTCTCGTGGATTCGAATTGGACATTAAAGGGGATTTGTAGCTTGATGCATGTATATGAATCACGGTGATGTGATAAAAGTTCATAGTATGGCTAAGTGCGGCAAACGTTCGACTTTGCTAACATGGCAGAGGGAGTTGGATATCGATTCTAATTACAAATACCTGAGTTCGACAGTGATTTGTAAGGTCGGAACCGGTGTCAACGTACTTATACCTCACTTAATGGCCGAGTCGATAACTCACTGAAGTACTGATTTCTCCTCTGTCCGCTGGTGTGAATCCACGAGAGGACGAATTTATTATAAACTAACGAATTCCTATTTGATTAACATATGTATATAAATCACGGTGATGTGATGAAAATTCATACATGTACATACATACTATAATATATATATATATATATATATATAAGTATATATATATATATACATTATATAATTATTAGATTGCCTGTTTTCAGTTAGTGAGTTGGTGAGTTGTTGCCATACGAAGCCACAGTACTTAGGCCTGATTTTGTCATGCATCTTTCTGTATGGTAAAATAGATATAGAGCGACAACTTTAAAGGGTTACAGTCCCTGATTACAGCTGTTATGTGGAAGCATCTGTAATTTCTTTCAGTCACAAATTTGTGACGAGAGAGAAACCACATAATACTAAAAATCAATGAAACAAATTTCTTCATCTTATAATTTAATGCTTAAGTAACTGGCTCAGACTTTGTAACATATATAATTACTTAAAGATAACGTAGGCTGATGCAGTGGAAGGTTATTTGTGCATTTTTAGAATAGTGTTACGATCTGCGATTTGGTTCTGATGTTCAGACGCAGATTTCCCTTTATGGCATCAAAGGAGTGTCATGGTCTTCAGTCCAGCGAAGATTCGGCGTTTGTTCCGTGATCGAAGCTATTCATATTCGAGAAGATTGGACGAGAAACGTTAACAATTCTGAGTTGGCAGGATCATACCACCAGCCAGGCAACCGAAGCTCATCGTGACTGTAGTGGCGGTGTTCGTGTAGTAGACCGTGACGGTTGTCGAGATCTTGGTGGTGGTCCAAAGAGTGAACGCCATTTTTCCATCGCCCGAATCTTGCTTTCCAGCTTCCTCCGGGATGCTGGCGTATTCTGGTACGTCACTGGAGTCCAGACTGGTCTCTAGCTCTGTGTCGGCTCTGTTGCAGAAGAGAGGTGGGGTTTAGAATGCATTTTCTGAAAAAGACTGAATTGGTTTTAGAGCAACAGCTACTTCCTCTATCACAGAATTGTTTGATGCAAAAGTCCACTACAGGAAGATTCACTTGGATGGAGAGAAAGACTGGCCTTTATTGAAACTGTGTGAGAACCCCTGATGTAAAAGAATTAATCAGAAACAACCAATTATTCTCTGAATGGTTCCTTGCTAATAATATTCTAGAAATTAGACACCAGTAAACTCTGGTAATACAGGGAGATTGGAGGTTTGAGATAGCAAGGAATTTTACCGAATAAAAATAATTTTGTTCTAAGGTAAAAAAAAAGAGAACACGTTTCTTCCCCTTTTGAATGAATCCTAGAAGTAAAGACTCAAGGGAATCACTGCAGACATATTTTCAAGTTAGCTGAAAGGATGAAATATCAGTGTTCATATTGGAGGGTTATCTGAACTAAGAGATGCATTGTTATCGGATAAAAGCTCTTATGAACATTACCTTCTTCACATTTAGTCAGCAGTTCTAATATGGTCCCATAAGGAAGAATATTGCTCTGGTTATAGCCAACAGAAAAACTCTGTGAATATCATCTCCTATGCTTAAGTAAGTTGCTATAAATGGGATGTATGCATATAAAAGAACTGGGATTTTGTTACGAGTAGTAATTTTAGATCATTCAAAACCAGTCATAATTAATTTATGTTAAAGTCTGACTAAGAGCTTGGAGGTGATAATCGATCAGAGTAATATTGAGAACAAAATAACATGAAAACGTTATTAAATACAAAATAATTACTTACAAAGCAAGAGCAATCTCTTTTCGAGAGGTTTTATTAGATCTGGCCGACCTCTTCCTCTTTTCGCAAATTGTAGCCGCAGTAGCTGAAAGACAGGAGAGGTAGACAGTGGAAGTGGAAGCTACGACGCTGGTGTAGGTGGTGGTCGAAGTTGTACCGAATATATAGCGACCTCTGTCCAAAACGACCATTCTGTCTTCGTCATCTTCTGTCTTCTTTGAAGAAGCAGGAGCGACAAGATCCACAAAAGCCACTCCAAACAGGATCCAGAATCGCATCTGAAAGGAAAAGCCGAATCTGCTTTTTGTTAAGATTCAAACACATACCAATCCTTTAAAACTCACCGGGAACACACCTTAAACCAAGGCATTTTAGCGCCCTTGATTTGACTTACTGGGGTTTTGAATACAGCCCTTGAAATGGGGCAACCAGCGCGATTTCCGAGTCCCTTTCAGAGTTACTTAGCTTTATCTCCGCAGAGGGGAAAATCATTCTAAAATATATTTAGCATAATCTGCTCCAAATGACCATGTAATGAACATGTATGGTTGTCATTTTTTTTTCTCTGGTTATAGCAGAATATTAACACCCGTAAGAAATGCTAGATACAACAAAACAAAATCAATGTGCTGGACATTTTACTTAACTTTGGCCTCTGTAAGCGCCGTCAATCCAGAAACACTGAAATGATTGAAATGACTGAAACCTCCATAATTTACGAATTGCATGAAATCCATTTTCTTCTAAGGAGAACATTTTACTGAATGAGCCCTCTTGTCTTAATATATTCAGTATCTCCGTCTTGTTTATTACGACAATAAATAAAAATTCTACTTTATAGTTACAGAAGATAGCATGTCCCGAAAAAATTGTAATAACCGTACTTTTAATTGTTTCACAACTGGAAGCCTAATTTAGAAAGTAGAAAATTTGTCATGGAATGCAGCTTGAAACATTCTATACGGCTTAATGCTAATGATGATATTCTAAATTGGTGAGACAACTGGATAATATAAAATAATACATAGTCTAAATTATTCATTAGACCTTCGAATAATATAGTCAGATGGTACGAACGAGTTTAAAGATTTCTTATCGTACCCTGGCATCCTGCGATCTGCAGTGTGTTCAAATTCGTGTGCAATTTAATAATTTCAGAAACAGTTTCCAGTATCATTTGGATGGCCAGATATACAAGCAGCATTATTGAATAACGTGGAATATATCAAATTTTTAGTTTCAATGAAAAAATAATGTTCAGACAACATTTTTCTAGATCTTTAAAGTGGAGATTATCAATTACGAATGGCTTGAACACCGCCCTACGCAAGTCAAAGTAGTTCGCTCAAATTATCCATTGTTTAACAATTATAAAGTATCCGTGTCCAAGTCTGACATACCACAATACATGAGTTACTTTATCCCCCTTAATCATGGAACTTTATCTGAAAAAATGCACGACATTACAATGTTCTTGAATATTGCTGTTCGCGAATTTCTTGATGAGTGTGAGATGGCGCAAAGCTCTGAATACGTGCAGTCGATTTCCGGACTTTGGACTTGCTTCCTCATTCGCTACCTAACATTTCGAACCTACGCCGCTGAACAATATGCTGCCTAAATTGCAATGGGAAAATTAGGTCTATTTATTTTCTACATTCTCCTGACTTCAGAGTAAGTACATTATTTGTATTCATTTTTTCTTGTAATTTGGCCCTGCCAATAATGCAACCGTTTCCTGTGGTACCAAATTATAAACAAAATCGGATATTGCTTTAATCAGTACGGTGTAGGGCACGTTAGTGAAATTCGTTAAACTCACAACACAAGTAGCCAAAGGGTATAATTTTGGCCATATGGACATTACACCTTAGGCTAGGCATCCTAAGGAAGCATTTACCCAGTTGGACTTCGTCGCGAGAATTACACTAAAAGATACATTGGGTTGAACAGCCCAAAGTACCATGAACAGCCTCTCATCTGAGACATACCAATGTTATTTGTTTCACCACATGAATTAAGACAAGATGTAGACTGATAGATGCTTTGCATCTGAAATATAGACTAGGCCAAACAGCCATTCCACAGGACTTCCTGCTGCACGATACTCTTAGCTGTGGGACATTTTGCCAAAAGTATTTTTATCTTTTACTAAAGGATTAGCTCGCTCTTGAATAATAAGAGTTAGTAATTGTTAATTAGTAACTCACAATAAATCTACAGTAAAATTAATAAAATAACACTGTCATTTTATGGCAGCAACCATCGCGTCAACGGACATGCTTTGCAATATTTGGCTTGTTGATAGCAATTAAAAAATTATAAACCTCTAAAAAAAAGACGCCAAGCGAAGAATGGCAGTTAATCATTATTAACACATGTGATAATGAATAACAATACGTAGTCTATTATTGTTTCATTACCGTTTAGAATATTTTTTCTCATTACACATTATACATAATCAAGAATAGACACGAAGTAGGCCTATATTGGATATTCTCATTTAGAAACGGACATTTATATATGGTTTATCCCCATGAGTAAACATGCATGGGCATACATACAAAGATGCTGTCTTCGTCAGCAGCAGAATGTATTTCCTCTAGTTTTTCGACAATGTGAAAAGTGCACCTTTTCATTTTTGTAATATCTTGCCTTCGGTTTTCACTTGCTCCAGACGAGATTAATTCTTATAGATTTCGACTCAATATTCGAGAAATTCATGAATAATGTTGCCACTTTCAGCCTTCATTACACAATTATTTTCCGTGTGGAAATATATATATATATAATATATATATATATATATATATATATATATATATTTATATATATATATTAAAGTGGATATATACATATATATATAAATATATATATAATATATAAATATATATAAGTGATAATATATTAATATTATATATATATATATATATGATATATATATATATTTAGTATATATATATTACTATATATGATTAATTATATATAAATATCTATATAGATATAATATAGAGATATATATATATATATATATATAATATCTTATATATAAATATATAGCTGAGGAGGTAGGCGGCTGCTACAACTGAACCTGCCAGGACTAAGGACAGAAGAAGACGCCCATAGAAACGACATTTCTTTATTTGCAATTGCTGACGTTTCAAGGCATCTCATTATCAAAGCTGGAATAAACATAAAAATATATATAAAAAAGACCCATATTTATACTTACAACCAAAATATAAAACAAAGTTACATGAGAGAGAAAAAAAATGTAGAAAACTGTTACCAGTTGGACGACGTACAAAAGCAGAGTGACATAAACAAAGATTTCCAGGCCGGGGTAAACTCACGTCAGATGAAGAGTTGTAGAGGTAGTTTGGTTATTCAATCTTGGTACTAGTAATTTAATAAAAAGTGATTCAACGGTAGGAAGCGAAGAATTGGGGACTTTGGAGAGTATTTTTAAATTTTTATAATCAATTTCGAATATTTGAGAACTGGATTAGATAGTGTGACTCCAATTCTATAACTGACCCGCTAAGACAATCAATTCGCACTTTCAGTAGGCGGCGTGAGGCACCCACGTATCTCCCCTGACTACATCGGGGGCAAGGAAATAAATAGATGGTGCTTGATGTTATAGGAGGGATAATTTTGCCTTTGTACAGGAATGATGATTTAATATTAAGAGAATTAACCGGAATCAATTTACAGTTAATGGCAGGAGCAAACTGGTGAATTAGGTTATCCAAAGTGTTGTGAAAAGACTATCTACATTTTTTCTCGCATATAATTTTGTTTTATATTTTGGTTGTAATTTTAAGTATAAGTCTGTTTTGTTTTTTTGTTTTTTTGTATTTATATATTAATGCATTATTCCAGCTATGATAATGAGACATGTGTCTTGCAACGTCAGCAATTGCAAATAAATTTTTTTTACAATGGACGTCGTCCTCCGCCCTTGGTCCTATACATACATACATACATACATACATAATATATATATATATATATATATATATATATATATATATATAATCTGACATTTGCGTCAGTTTCTGATAAATGAATAAATCCGATACGTCTTTAATTTAGGTTTAAACTATTAAATTCAACGAATGCTCGAGAGGAGCTGCTTTTGACTGGAATGAGCTCTTGTGTTTAGAGGGAAAGAGAAAAGAGAGAGAAAAAAAAAAAAATGGCCTCCGCGCACTAACGTTCAGGTACTCCTGAGCTGGTCGTTTGGACGCAGGCCTATTGATTGAGAGGAACTATTTGCTCAGGTCGCCCGCGCAGGCAGAAAAAACGGCAGGTTCAGGTGTGACTGCACAAGTACGCCTGAGCTTTAGTGGCGGCCATTTGAGGGGTTGCCACCAGATAGTGTTATCATTTTATTTCTCAGGAAGCCCTTTTGCGATAAGGTCGTTAGTCCTTACATACCCTGGCTACAACACACCACAGTTAACTAACGGCTAAGTGCTTGTCTCTCTGTTGGATCGATTGAGTTAATAGTTTTGAGAGGAAGAGCCCAATATGTTCCCGAGCTCGGAATTGCATTTTAGTCTCTGGTGAAGTGAAGTCGTTAACCACGGATGAGGTTCCTAAATCAATGTAATGATCTATTTTCACTGTCCAACCACAGTTGACTGACACCCAGGTGCACAACGACATAGGTTAACACAATTACATTTAGTATTGGTATGTCACTATAAAGACTCATAAGGCCTGCATCCCGTTGCACCCTATAATTGCACAAATGAACTCTCCAACACATGAAATAGCCAAGATCTTGAATAAGACCCTAACTCCTTACATCAATAAGGGGTAGTCGGTGGCTTCTCCGGTAGTTCATCGATATTTTGAATAATACGACTCCAAGCTCAACCATCGCATTTCTGGGTGTAAGAAGTCTATTCACGAACTTACCGGGAGACGAGACCATCGATATTATTCTAAGAAGAATCTACCACTTGGATGTCACTCGCATCGACATACCAGAAGATGCCCTTCGACGTCTTCTCCAAATTTGTGCACTAAGGAAGCTCCCTTCCTCTCACATAGAGGTGGACGTTTTCGACAGGTAGATGGGACGCTATGGGATCCCCTTCCCTTGTTGCTCTATTTGTTAAAATGTATATGGCGCATGTCGAAGGAAAAACCTTCAATTCCCATCTGGAACCAAAGATATCTGCTTCATGAACGCCAGCCTACAGTATGCTTGAAAGAGGAACTCTAGTCTAAACTAGGCTATCGGATACAGCGTCGAAGACAGACTTCCTTTCTTGTGTGTAGACGTGGAGCAGAGAGAAAATAGTACAATGCGACGTGTACCAAAAGGCGACGAATGTTTTTCGGTGCCTTAATGTCTGCTGGGAGTGCCCTGACACTTACAAACGCTCCTTGATAGTTAAGTACAGAAGGGTGCAATGACCCACTGTTTCACATGGAAATCTACTCAAGCTGAGCTCGATCATGTTAGGCAGCTCCTGTTTAACAACGATTATGACTGAACCTAAATGAAAGCTGCAAACAAAGAGAGCTGGAAATGTATGCCAGCACCCCATCGACGACGTCGACCTCACCAGCAAACATTATATTACAGAGCGGCATATCATATTCAGATTAAGGATAAGGTCAAGGCCATGAGAAGGATAATCGCCAACGGTATAATGTCTAACGCGAATGTCTCCTTAAGAGTCTACAACTGTCTACCGCCCGTACCTGGTCAGCACCCTCGGAATGCGGAATAGCACCCCTTTCCCCCAACGGAGGAACCTGTCAAGACCTGACCTCAGCAATTGCTGCATAGGTCGCACTACTACCACTCTACGTCGACGATTGCAACCTCACAGCAACCAACAGGCCATATTCAAGCGTTAAGTAGATGCCCACGACCGTAAACTAACACTGGAAAAAGGAATTAGTAGTTACAGAGAGCGCGCATAGAGTTCCCCAGATTGTAAATGGCAGAAACCGTAAGTATAAACTAACAATGGCCTGCATTACACGTCCAAGGGAACACAGACATTATCTTCCGCACTTCAAGGAACTGCAAGACATCTGTGAAAATCCGAGGGGAGAACGAACAACTTAACAACCCACCTACGAAAAGAAAAATACCGACAGTGGAGCCAAAGAAAACTATCGGCCATGGGCGTCCGTTGGGGCAAGAGGGGGCACTTGCATGGGCGGCCGCAGCATATTTTCCAGGAGGGGGCAAATTATATATATATATATATATATATATATATATATATATATATATATATATATATATAATACGTATATATATATATATAATATGCAATGGAACTGCGATGCCAATAATGTAAGTGAAGCAAGATACGATAAAGAAAAAAATACAACGTTACATTGACATTTTTGTAATAGTTCCATATACTGTTCAGCTGAACTCAAATATTTCTGGAAAGAACAACGCAGTAATATACTGTATACAAATATTATACAATACATAATGACACCTTTAATTTACTTAAACTAAAAGAATATATTGTAAAATGGAAGGAAAACAAAGTGAAGTAATTATGTGTAATAATGTAATACATATATAAATCTTTTCGGGGGGAGCAAGTGCCCCCTCTTGCCCCTATGTGCGGGTGCCCTTGGGCACTTGTCTCCCTCCCTCCCCCAAAATCCTGGAAAAGCAAGTTTTAGATATTATTATATAGAGATATATTACTATTAATATATATTACATTTAACTACATCACTTTGTTTTCCTTCCATTTTACAATATATTCTTTCCGTTTAAGTAAATTAATGGTATCATTATGTATTTTGTAATATCTGTATACAGTATATAACTGCATCGTTCTCTAAATAAATATCTGAATTCAGGTGAACAATGTATATATATATATATATATATATATATATATATATATATATATATATATTGGCATCACAGTTCCACTGCATATTATATAACACACACAAACATATATATATATATATATATATATATATATATATATATATATATAAAATTTCCCCCTTCTTGGAAACATGCTGCGGGCGCCCATGCTATCGGCCAAAGCGCCCTCGCCTACGCTCTTTGTTGCATGCCGTAGCATAGGACGGGACGCGTTGGACTAAAGGACACCCGAAATGCATTTGCTGCTTCACAGGCTTCTACGAGCAAGACATTGGGACCCACCGACCAACAGGAATTCATCACTCCAGCGACGACTTAAAAGCTGGTAGGTACTTAGCGTGTGGCAAGCATAAGGAGATTATTTTCAAGAAAATTCTGTGGTCAGTTTTTAAGTTATGGCGACCCGCTTTTTTCAGGGAAGGTCTCGTACTTGGTTACCGTTCGTATACCTGAAGACAATAAGAAGTATGGACAGATTCAGAGTATATGTAAATAGGACAGTCTTTGCAAATGATGCCATTAACTTCAACTTAGTGTACATATTTATATAATATATATATATATATATATATATATATATATATATATATATATATATTATATATATATATATATATATTATATATATATATATATATATATAGATAGATATATATATATATATATATATATATATATATATATATATATATGTGTGTGTGTGTAATAAAGAAACCACTGTCTAGAAAGGTTCAGAGAATGCCTTGGTGGCACATCCATTTACAATATTATTAATAATGACAAATGCATTCCTTGTTTGCAAAAGAATTTTCTTACACTTAACGAAGCTTATGCTCACATCCGCGTGATAGTGGAATCGTGACGTCACTGTAGCGATGAATCCTAGGATGTGGTATTGTCGCACCAGCTGAATAGTTCTCTCTAGATCGTGCTAGGAATTGCAGAAACAAGAGACTATCACGTTCTCATGAACCTACCGCCACAACAGTTTTGTAATGGTATCGGCAGGTGTGGATATGATTGTAAATAAACGTGTATTAGTAATTTTGAATAAATGTGTGCTCTTTTGCGGAATATATAAACATATATATAAGTGACTTGATCACGAAATATATAAAACGTGATGCTATCTATAAATAAAGGTATTGCCACGGAGGAAAATAAAAAAAACGAGAACTACTAAGTAAAGGGTCGTTAAGACCGAAAGATCTCGGCAGTTCTCGCTTTTTCATTTTCCTACGTGGCATTACCTTTATATATATGAGTGTGTGGTTAGTTGAATTATAATTGATAAGTTCTTTGTCACCTGGTAGGATGGAACAGCGAGTAGGTACCAACGGCAGCTGTAGCTTATCGTTTATGTAAATAAAAAAAATGGTGATGATATATAGCTATACATATCTATGCGTTAATTATGAGCTAAACCACGTGTGTTGAGACCACTCGGCTCGACCTTGGCAGTTGAAACGTTTGATTTATCCACATGATTTGAACATCGTGCTGGGCTTTCTCTCTTTGTTTTCGCTTCGTGGAAAAAAATGTCGAGGTAGATTACTTTGAAAAAGATTGCAGTGAAGGCAATGGTTCCTTGGTCAAAGGCCAATATTGGCTCATAAAAAAAGCGCACAATGGAAGGAGAAAAGCAATGAAAATAAAGGCACATTGTCCACAATCTTCCCTTCAGGATTCCTCGAAATGAAGGTTTGTTATTTCCAATCTTGGTCGCATACCTGAGTTCACCCTCTCAGATTTAGTCAACTACGGTGCGAATTTCGATTATCTCTTTATATGGAAAAGGAAGTCGAGTTTTCTGAAATTTCAGATTTCTCTGTATCGAATCTGTCGAGACATGGTCTTGAAACTGTGCCTGTCCGAAGTGGACACAGATTCCCGAGGCTTTCGAAGTTCCGCTCTAGCCTTGTAGTCTGTCAGGAGACTTATTTTTCCTGTTTCATTATATTCAGACTTCAGTAAAAGGACCTATAGGAAGCCGCATTAAGAAAACAGTGAAGCTCTCGTGCGGTTGTCTGGCGAGTAGCAAGCAGAAAATGCTGCAGATGAACATGTAATCGTTCTCATGGAGTTACATGTCAAATGGAAAGCTAAGAAAATACTCTGTGACGCTTTGAGGTGTTCATAACTGCATGAGTGTTGACTTAATGGTAGATGGTGTCTCTAAGCGGCTTCGGTGACAGCAAAAGCCCCTTGAATCTGGCACGGTGGTTTGCTGAATGGTATAGTTTTGAAGACAAGCAGGCACTTTCTTTCTAAGAGACCAGAGTGATTATGTTTTTGTTTATATCTCCTGCAGGTTTTTTCTTCATTATCTAAATATGGCAATTAGTTATTTGAATGAGAAGGATTTTGCATATGGTATGCAAGTTTTTTCTATTCCAGAACGTTTGACATCATTTTTTTCGATTTATGCATTAGCGTTGACTGCCATTGATTATGATGACCTGACAACAATGTACATACAAGTGAATTTATTTATGGAGAAATGTAGAGATTTTGTTCATAAGTATGTATGGAGCTTTGAATGAAACACAGCTGTTTGCTTACTGATGTAGAATTGGCTTGATATTTGCGAATAACAAACATTTCTAATGAACCGCAAACAAACACACGCATAACACTTGCAAAGTAGAGAGAGATAGAGAATGGTTCTCTGGATCTCCACGTGTCTGTAAAAGCGTTTCTGCCCTGCAAGTACGAGGATCCAGAATCAATCGGTCGGATGTGCGCATTCCGTTGCACTCCCATTGGGACTCTGTTAAGCTACGTCATAAAATTGGTACCCGGTAATCAGCCGACTTAGATTTCGGAAGTTGGCATTCAACTAGCATCTCATATATATATATATATATATATATATATATATATATATATATATATATATATATAGTATATATATATATATATATATATATATATATATATATATATATATATATATATATATGTATATATATAGTATTATATAGTATATATATATATATATATATATATATATATATATATATATATACACATCGAGTTACTAATATCCAATATCTAATTCGCTCTACCTCGGCGGTGTGGTTTAAAGCTTCACTGTGCATCTTGGATTTGTTGGTGACACGACAAATCTGTTATAGACTAAAATATTCCCCTTCGGTTAAACTTATATGAAAATATATTAATTCCGAGGTATAGCGAATTAGATATTAAAGGACATTTGTAGCTCGATGTGAATCACGGTAATGTGATATGACATATATATATATATTATATATAATATATATATATATATTATATATATATATATAGATAGATATACATATATATATATATAGTCATATATATATATTTTTTTTTCATTGCCTGAAGTTTAGTATGCAACCATCAGAAATGAAAAAAATTATCATTATCATATATAAATAATGCGATATATGATAGCGCAAAAACGAAATTTCATATATAATTGTATTCAAATCGCGCTGTGCGCGAAACGGTTAAAGGTAACGAGTTATTTCGTTTTTCGTTGTAATGTACACTAAATTGCGATCATTTTGGTATATAACACATCGTAAAACAATAAAAGCAACACAGAGAAAATATTATCACAAAATAATGCATGAATTCGTAACGCGCGGACGTGAACAGATATTTTTTTCAAAAATTCACCATAAATCTAAATATTGTCCTAGAGACTTCCAATTTCTTTCAAAATGAAGACAAATGATTTAATATTACTATACGGTAAGAATATTAGCTTACAAATGCAGTTTTCGACCATAACTGACTAGGTAAAGTTGACCGAATGTCGAATTTTTTATATATATATTTTTTTATATGCAATTATTTTGGAAATAAGAAAAGCTACAACCTTCAAATATTTTTCGTTTTATTCTACATGAAATTTCGCACATTTTCATATATAAAACTCTATGAAATGACTAATATGAAACGGAGCAAATATTCCGAGAATGGAACGTACGCATTTCGGAGATTTGTGGCGGAGAATCCGCGTGCGGAGGGAAGGAAAGATTTTTTTAAAAATTCACCATAAATCTAAATATTGTGCTAGAGACTTCGAATTTGTTTCAAGATGAAGATAAATGACTGAATATTACTAGACTGTAAGAGTTTTAGCTTACAATTGCGTTTTTCGACCATTTCGGTAGAGTCAAAGTTGACCGAACGTGGTTTTTTTTCTATTTATCGTGATTTATATGCAAATATTTCAAAAATGAGAAAAGCCACAACCTTCAATGATTTTTTGTTGTATTCTACATGAAATTGCGCACATTTTCATATATAAAACTTTATGTAACGGCTAATTTAAAATGGTGCAAACATTACCACAATCGCACGTATGATTTTTTCGGAAGAGTTACCGCGCGGACGTAAAGAAAATGTTATTTTTTTCATAAATTCACCATAAATCGAAATATTGTGCTAGAGACTTCCAATTTGTTGCAAACTGAAGGTAAATGGTTGAATATTACTAGAATATAAGCGGTTTAGCTTACAATTGCGTTTTTTGACCATTTTGGTAGAGTCAAAGTTGATCGAAGGTTGAAAATTTGTCACTTATCATTTTTAATATGAAAATATTTCAAAATTGATAAAAACTACAACCATGGGTTGTTTTTAGTTGTATTGTGCATGAAATTGCGCACATTTTCATATATAAAACTTTATGTAACGGCTAATTTAAAATGGTGCAAACATTACCACAATCGTATGTATGATTTTTTCGGAAGAGTTACCGCGCGGACGTAAGGAAAACGTTTTTTCATAAATTCACCATAAATCGAAATATTGTGCTAGAGACTTCCAATTAGTTGCAAAATTAAGTTAAATGATTGAATATTACTAAAATATTATAGTTTTAGCTTACAATTGCGTTTTTCGACCATTTCGATAGAGTCAAAGTTGACCGAAGGTTGAAATTTTGGCATTTATCGTTATTTATTTTAATGAAAATATCTCAAACTGATAAAAGCTACAATCATGAGTATTTTTTTGTTGTATTCTTCATAAAAATGCGCACATTTTAATATATAATACTTTATGTAACGGCTAATTTAAAATGGTACAAAAATTATGTCAAAGTGACGAAATAATTTCCGAGATGTGTCACAGATACTTTTTAGTGCGGCAAGAAAGAAATTCGCGCTTGCGCGCCTATGTAACGATTGTAAACAAAACAACACCTTGATCCGTGAACTCCCAGCATCCCCCAAGGCGCGTGATTCAAGAGTTTTTGGCTGGTAGGCCTAAAAGCATTTTTCTGCGAATTTTTAAAAAAACTTTTGTATGTCGACGTAAAATACGTCCAGTCGGCACCCGAGAGACAAAAAATGTCGACGTAAAATACGTCCAGTCGGCGTTTAAGGGTTAAGACTACAAATCTGTTTCCTGTCTTTTCCTCAATAACTCTAAAAGGACCTTCGAATTTCGGACCCAGTTTGTAATTTGGTTAATTTCTCACAATTCTTAGAAATACATTGTCTCCAACAGCAATTTTAACATCTAATGATTTCTTGTTACTTCTTTCCACCATTTCTCTGGTCGTAGCCTCGAGATTATGCCTGAGACAAGCATGTCTCTCTTTTGCTGTGGAAATTAATGCTTCGATTGTATCTTCTCCATGATGAGGTATAGTTAACAGATCAAATGTGCCTCGTGCTTGACAACCAAACAATGCTTCAAATGGAGACATTTTAATGGAATCACTAATCATAGTGTTGATGTTATGTCTAACAACATCTATATATCTGTCCCAGTTTTTATCATTTCCTCGTACAGTCTTCCTGAGAGCTTCGAGCACTTTCTTGTTTGCTCGTTCACATAACCCATAGCTTCTGGTCTGTATGGAATAAGCGTTACTTTCTCTATCCCCATGACTTCTGCCAAACATTCTAAAGTCTTGTTTACGAATTCTCTGCCATTGTTGGTCAATAAAACCTCGGGTGAGCCATATCGGCAAATGATACCATTGAAAAATGCTATAACTACTTCTTCGGCTGTTTTGAGCTTAAGTGGAAAAATTTCTACTATCCTCGTTAGTTCATCGTTTATTACCAACAGGTACTTATTCGCATATCTAGATTCACAAAAATTTCCTAGGATATCCATATATATTCTCTGAATAGGTCTAGTTGGTATCGGATATGACCCTAATTTGCAGGAAGTTATCCTTGTGGGCCTGCAAGCATTGCATAATGTACAGTTTTTCACAAAATTTTCCACATCTTTCCCCATATTTTTCCATATATCTTTACCACGCACCTCATTACACGTTTTTTTTCTATCCCCAAGTGTGGACTACCGAACCTGTAATGTACTATATCCAAAACCACTGGAATTAGGACTTTCGGAATTACGATCTGTGTCGTGTCTCCTTTACTTTCACTAGTCCTTAATTTACATTTAATTTTCCTGACCAATAGATTACCTTCTAATTCTAAACCTGAAAAAGGTAACTTATAACCTTTCCTGACTGATTCCCCTCTGAGAAACGCTTTTGCGTCTGCCAAAATGTCATCTTCATCCTGCCTTTGTTGTATGAGACTCATATCCCATTGTATAGAATCACTAGTAACTGGCGTAACTTGAGATCCACCCGTATCATAAAAATTTTTACTAAGGGCATCCGCGACTACATTTAACAAATGTAGTCGCGGATTTATTAAAAAGATCCAATAATGGCTTGTGGTCTGTAAGGACTTCTACTTTATTCACCATCAGTAGCATTTTAAAATTATGCAAACTTGATACTATTGTAAAGGCTTCTTTATGCACGGTAGCCATTAATCTTTCATTGCTGCCCTTTGTCCTAGATTTCCTGCTATAAAACGCGATGGGATTCCGTTCATTATACGAGAAAAGTTATTTTAAGAGTAAGAGCACATCACAAGTATATGCATACATACTCAACGAAATATTCTAACAAAGAAAATGCAGTCTTCTAGAGGCAGTGACAACCAGAACCAAAACGAATCCTGCTTTAGCTTAAGCCTTAACCACCGCCACCTTGTATTCTCAATTCAAGATGGCGGTGGCTTAGCACCTTCTCGTGGCCCTAAAGTGTGACGAGGTACCGGGCAAGGCCAATAGAATTTTACAGGTCAACCTACGCGCAGCTTTCGCTTGGATAGCCGTTATTAATGTGACGTCACTAGGTTCAACAACTGAGACATGTCTCCTCTTTCTCTCGCTTTCTTTCTCTCCTCTCTGTCTCTCTCTGACTGCTTATTCATAATCACATTTAATTATACTGTTGTTGTTATTATTATTATTATTATACTTTTGATATTAATAATATAAAATAATTATAATAACCAACAACAACAATTATAATAATAATATTGCTATAATTATTATTATTCGTTTACTCTTGATACTATTATAACTATTATTGTTATTATTATAATTATACTCCTTATATTATTATTATTATTATTATTTTTTTTTTTTTTGCTCTATCACAGTCCTCCAATTCGACTGGGTGGTATTTATAGTGTGGGGTTCCGGGTTGCATCCTGCCTCCTTAGGAGTCCATCACTCTTCTTACTATGTGTGCCGTTTCTAGGATCACACTCTTCTGCATGAGTCCTGGAGCTACTTCAGCCTCTAGTTTTTCTAGATTCCTTTTCAGGGATCTTGGGATCGTGCCTAGTGCTCCTATGATTATGGGTACGATTTCCACTGGCATATCCCATATCCTTCTTATTTCTATTTTCAGATCTTGATACTTATCCAATTTTTCCCTCTCTTTCTCTTCAACTCTGGTGTCCCATGGTATTGCGACATCAATGAGTGATACTTTCTTCTTGACCTTGTCAATCAACGTCACGTCTGGTCTGTTTGCACGTATCACCCTATCCGTTCTGATACCATAGTCCCAGAGGATCTTTGCCTGATCGTTTTCTATCACTCCTTCAGGTTGGTGCTCGTACCACTTATTACTGCAAGGTAGCTGATGTTTCTTGCACAGGCTCCAGTGGAGGGCTTTTGCTACTGAATCATGCCTCTTTTTGTACTGGTTCTGTGCAAGTGCCGGGCATTCACTTGCTATGTGATTTATTGTTTCACTTTTCGTATTGCACTTCCTACATATGGGAGAGATGTTATTTCCGTCTATCGTACTTTGAACATATCTGGTTCTTAGGGCCTGATCTTGTGCCGCTGTTATCATTCCTTCAGTTTCCTTCTTTAGCTCTCCCCTCTGTAGCCATTGCCAATTGTCATCGCTGGCTAGTTCTTTAGTCTGTCTCATGTATTGTCCGTGCATTGGTTTGTTGTGCCAGTCCTCTGTTCTTTCTGTCTTTCTCCCTGTCTCTGTATATTTCTGGGTCTTCATCTGCTTTTATTAGTCTTCTTCCCATGCACTCTTTAGCCACTCGTCTTCACTGGTTTTCAGATATTGCCCCAGTGCTCTGTTTTCGATGTTGACGCAGTCCTCTATACTTAGTAGTCCTCTCCCTCCTTCCTTTCGTGCTATGTATAGTCTGTCAGTATTTGCTCTTGGGTGTAGTGCTTTGTGTATTGTCATTTGTTTCCTGGTTTTCTGATCTATGCTGCGGAGTTCTGCCTTCGTCCATTCCACTATTCCTGCGCTGTATCTGATTACTGGCACTGCCCATGTGTTTATGGCTTTTATCATATTTCCGGCGTTGAGTTTTGACTTGAGTATCGCCTTGAGTCTCTGCATATATTCTTTCCTGATCGTGTCCTTCATCTCTTGGTGTTTTATACTCCTCCTTCCATTATTCCCAGGTATGTGTATCCTGTCTCATCTATGTGTTTGATGTTGCTCCCATCTGGTAGCTTTATCCCTTCAGTTCTCGTTACTTTGCCTTTTTGTATGTTGACTAAGGCGCATTTTTCTATTCCAAACTCCATCCTGATGTCCCCAGATACAATCCTTACAGTCTGGATTAGGGTATCTATTTCCTTGATGCTCTTACCATACAGCTTGATGTCGTCCATGAACATCAGATGGTTGATTCTGTTGCCTCTTTTCTTGAGTTGGTACCCGGCATCCATCTTCTGTAGTACTTTTGTCATGGGAGTCATGGCTACTACGAAGAGTAGTGGGGACAGTGAGTCGCCCTGGAAGATCCCTCTCATGATATTAACCTCTGCTAGTCTTATTCCAGAGCTTGTAAGTATTGTATTCCAGTTGCGCATTGTATTTTTGAGGAAGCTGATGGTATTTTCCTCTGCCCCATATATTTTCAGGCATTCTATTAGCCATGTGTGTGGTATCATGTCGAAGGCTTTCTTATAGTCTATCCATGCCATGCTTAGGTTGGTTTTCCTTCTCCTACTGTTCTTCATTACCATTTTGTCTATCAGGAGCTGGTCTTTTGTGCCCCTACACTTCCTTCTGCAGCCTTTCTGTGGTGGGGGATGGTGTTTGTCTCCTCTAGGTAGTTGTATAGCCTTTCACTGATGATACCTGTTAGTAACTTCCACATTATTGGTAGGCAGGTGATAGGCCTGTAGTTACTGGCTATATTTCCCTTACTCTTGTCTTTTTGTACTAAGGATGTTCTTCCTGTGGTCATCCATTTGGGTGCTTGGTGATTTGAGATACAATGCTGGAGTTGTTCTGCTATTCGTGGGTGTAGGGCCTTGAAGTTTTGAGCCAGTATCCATGGACTTCATCGGGACCTGGGGCTTTCCAGTTTGGCATTTTCTTTAGTTGGTGTCTGACTGTGTCTGTCGTGATCTCTGTGAATCTTTGTTTTATTCTCCCTGTTTCTTCTTCCTTGACTTCCTGGAGCCATGTTGCATGTTTGTTGTGTGATACCGGATTGCTCCATATGTTTTCACAGAGTCTCTTACTTGGTTCGGCTTCAGGAATTTGTGGGTGGTTGTCTTCCCCTCTTAGTTGGCTGTATAGTCTTTTCTGGTTGGTTCCGAATAGTTTGTTCTGTTGGTATCCCTTATTCCTGTTCATGTACCGTTGGATCTTATGTGCTTTGGCCTTAAGCCTCTGTTTTACATCTTCTATTGTGTTGTTTAATCCCCTCTCTTGTACTTTGTATTTCTCGTTGAGTTCCTCCCTTGTTTTCTTGCTTCTTAGCCTTTTTTCTGCCATCTCTTTCAGTTTACTCAAGTCAGATCTCATCACCATGATTTGCTTTTCCAGGCGCCTTTTCCAAGGAGGTTGCTGTTTTGGTTTCTGTTGGGTTGGTTGTGCTGGTGGTGTTGGTGTTCGAATTCCCATCAGTTCTGCTACTAATCTTGCTCCTGCATATGTCAAGTTATTTGTTTCTGTGATACTGGTGGTCTGTATTATGCCCAGTATTTCATTGACCTCACTTGTTTTCTCCCTCAATTTCTTGGTGTTGTAGGCTTTCATGGAGGGGATCTTTGTTCTCTCTGTATCTGGCTCCATCCATTGTCTAATCTTTTCTACCCATTCCGTCCTCTCTGTTACTTCGTCGGTGTTTCTTCGTGTGTCGTTGTTTGATACCTCATCCTCCCTGTCGTCTTCTGTGGCATCGTCTCTCAGTTCGTCTTCGTGTAATTCGTTGTCGTGTGACATTTCCCTTTCCAGTTCTTCTCTTTCTGTTGGGGAGAGCCAGTTCTTTTTCTTTATGTTCCTTACTTGGTCTGCCAGCCTCTGCTCTGTTTGGGGGGTGTTATTCCTCTCATTCCAGATGTTGACCAATCT
Organism: Macrobrachium nipponense; assembly: GCF_015104395.2. Classification (NCBI taxonomy): domain Eukaryota; kingdom Metazoa; phylum Arthropoda; class Malacostraca; order Decapoda; family Palaemonidae; genus Macrobrachium; species Macrobrachium nipponense. The sequence continues at coordinate 54,838,909 of NC_087210.1, read as the reverse complement.
TCTTCTATATCCTCTCTCCGTCGGGTTGCTTCTGATGTAGCATCTCCATATTTCCTCTATTTCTTCTCTGGTCATTTCATGTATTATAATAATATATATCTTATTATTATTTATTGTATTCTATTATTTATTATTATTATTATTATTATTATTATTATTATTATTATTATTATTATTATTATTATTATTATTATCAGCAATTATTACCGTTATTATATATGATGGAGGCGATTTATATTTATACAATGGTGACCTCTCAATAATCTGATTTTGTGTTGCCAAATTTGCCCCATAGGCATTTCTTGAGGATTTATTTGAATCTGTGAATACCCTTGAATTAAAAAGATCAAACCACCTATCTGCTAGCAATATGAATTGACTAGTGGTTTCCCAATCCTTACTCTTTAATAGTCCTTGCTCACCAAAAAACTGTATAGATTTGGCTGTTGTTTCAGATAACAGCAGGGCAGCTAGACGAACATTCATTCTTCTAGGTCCTTCTACATCAATATGACTATCATTTAATTTGAACGATGTCTTCAAGTCTTTCCTACTTCTCTTGACTATCTCTCGTATGCTTGAATTTGTCACATATTTGCATCCTTTGCTGAATCCATTTGTCTTGTGTTTCTTTATCTTTCGGAAACCGATAATAATTCTAAATTGATTTTCCTATCGAATAATTTGTACAGTCACGCACTGCGCAACTAGGCATCGTGACAGTTGGTGCGAGTTAAAATTCTGTTGGCCTTGGGACCAATATAATCTTGGGACAGAGGAAGACCGTGAGACAGATTGAGTGGGAGAGAGATGGATGTCTGACCTTCTGGCCCGCTCATTACAGACTGACCATAGGTTGTTTTTGTTGTTGTTGTTGAAGATTAAGCCAGCCTTGTGCTGGCACGGGCTCTTGCTCCTAGAGCAGCCCGTAAATCCATAGGTTCAGCCTAGGACCTCTTTTGAACCTATTGACGTCATGGATGCGCATACGACAAAAATTTCAAGCGGCCGTGGGTTGACCTGTTCAAATCCTATTGGCCTTGGTACCGGGTACGCGCAAGAAACAGATTGCAGTGAGATCGAGAGTTGAATTTTTCTCTTTTCAGGAAAGCTGGATCGACCAGATTTTTCTTCACGGAAATTGGTTAGTTTTTACCTTATTTTTTGTACAATGTTTTATTTATATCTCAGTATCAATGAACAAAAACTGAAATTCAACACAATGTCTGAAATAGAAATGAAAAATTAGAATTTACCAAAGACAAACGATTGTTTACTGTTTCAGTGTACGCAAATTTGCAAACGTGGTGTGTTGATTTCAAAGAATAATCGTTACTTCCTAGTTTTTGAAGAGTTACACAACTTCCGAATTTTATTGTCATCTTTTGATATGTCTTTCTGTAAATCCATTTTGTTCTACATTCAACTTGACACCTTTACCTCTTCACCTCTTCGGTACTGATAAATGTTTCGACTTAGTTTTACTAAGCCTTTTCCCTTCCCCCCCAGTTTTTTCGTTACGAGTAACATTGGAAAACAAGGAAATTATTTTTATTCTTTCCGAATTTTGAAATGTTATTCTCGGGCATCATCGTTAACGTTGTGAGTAGGTGTGAATCAAATGAAAACTGCTTAATTTCGTGTACGAAATTGATCAGGAATGCCAATGCCATGTTATTTCTTTTAGATTTCTTTCAAGTACCGCAAGTACCGCGCTTCAAAGAAAGGCTGGTGGGGGTCACTGTCTAATGGAAACATTATGACAATTAAGCTATTAATGTTTCATAACTACAATCTCGAGGTCAAGAGGCAAAATAACACATCCATATTTACTGTTTAAAAGCTTTTCCCCCACGAAGACACCACCCACTGTCAAAACACGAAACCCAGTACAAGGCTAATCCTCTGTTTGAAACGTAGTCCATGAAACAGGCTGCCACAATGAATAACTACTACGTTGCTTTTACGCTCTTGAGGGAGCCTTCCAAGCAACTGCCTGTTTGCCTTCTCTTTTTCTCTATTGTTGTCTGTCTAAAACAGAATACCTTAAGATCGACACCTGGCAACATCCAATGATCTGAAACATTCTTTATATAAATAACAGGAAAGGAAATAATAGGCACAGTTTCTGTACCAAACTCTCTGAAGTTTATTCACACAATGTGCCCCGATGATGTTCGAATGAACGTGAAAGCGATAAGATACAAAGTGATTCTGACATCGTAAAATTATTTGTAATGGCTATTTTGTATCTACCTGGAATTGACTCTCCCGTGTTTGGCCCTAGAAGGACAGATACATTTCGCTCGCTCATCTCCGAACGCTCCAGTCCCATTCACACGAACGATGAGTCCTGAATGTATGGTACGTCTTTCTTCGTGTGCCCTTTTCTGAAGTCTTCCAGTGGTGATCTTGCTGCACGCTTGGAGGAAAGTAGAAATTTTGTACCTCTCCAAAGAGGAGGAAATGGAAGCCACCGCTGGCTGAGAACTTTCCTCGTAGTACGTTCGCCACGTTCAAAAATAGCCAAGCCACGTCCTGCTCATCTTGATATATAAATGTTAATACATCCCTCCAAATCCCATCTCTGCATTAAGGAGCGAAGGTAATGTGTTCAATGAAGCCGCGGACAATACTGTCTGCGAGAATTGTTCCAAGAATAGGATCTTCAGAATCATTTCCAAACACGATCACTGGATGTGAACGAACATGTGCTAGCTTTAAAGAATAGTTGCGTGATACTGATAGAGGAATGACAATCGATAGGCACCGTTGTGATCTTTGTGGTGATCGTGTAAAAAGTTTCGTCTTATTTTTTTCTGTGAATAATCAAAGGTCTCATATTATTATCTTATCGTATGCTGTTGGACAAATAACAAATATTATACAAAGATGTTAATCTCTTAATCCTGTGGGAACACTCAAACACAATTTTAACAAATTTGCCTCCATTTAGATAAGAATGATTCATTAAGAGGTAAAATTTCCAACAAGAACACTCGGAGACCGCAAACCTGTGCCAAGGCTGAGCCGTCAGTCCACGGTCCAGATCGTCAGTCCCTCCCCAAAGACGTTTCTTCTCTGCCACGGAGACCAGGATCGTTGCGAAAGTCTTGGATGCGCAAGATTCAGATTCTGACCACAAATCTCATCACTTATTGCTAGTCAAAAGGAAGCGGTCCACCTTTGGTCAAATTTTCAGAAAATTCCATTGACAAACAAAACCCCCGTAGTTGTGCAATGCCGTCAGTGCACCTCATGCTGTGGACTATAGGCACTGCTTAAGGTTCTGTGCAGCTTCCCTTCGGCCCCTAGCTGCAACCCCTTTCATTCCTTTTACTGTGCCTCCATTCATATTCTTTCTTCATCTTACTTTACCCGCGCCACCCCGGCTCCTAACAATTGTTTCATAGTACAACTGCTTTGAGGTTTAACTCCCGTTACACTTTTCAAACCTTCTTACTGTCAATTACCCTTTCAAAGCTGAATGACTTTTAGGGCGCAGCGCTTGTCCTTTGGCCTAAGCGCTCTATTCCAATCCAAACAAAGAAAAAGTTTACCAATCTAATCCAGAGCCAGAATTCTCCCAAAACGTAATAACTGTACTCATTACTTCTCTCCCGTAAGGAGCAGTGCTGTAAGTGCACCTCATGCTGTGCAATGTATGCATTACTGAAGCTTATGTGCAGCGTGCGTGCCTTCGGCCCCTAGCAACCACTTTTATTCCTTTTGCTGTACCTCCATTCATATTTTCTCTCTTCCATCTTGCTGTCTACCCTCTCCTAACAGTTTCATAGCGCAACTGCTTTGAGGTTTTCCGCTTGTTACACCTTTGAAATCTTTTACTGTCAATTTCCGTTTCAGCGCTGAATGGCCTTAGTTGCCCCAGTGCTTGGCATTATACCTTAAATTTATAAATCAATCAATCGATCATTACTGCTCATAAGCCCACCGGCGGGGAACTCTTCGGAAAAGGCCCAAATTATAATTATTGTCACTTGTTTGCTAAACTGCCGAAAGACAGACAGGCAAACTGAAACCAGAACATAACCTCTTTTGACGTAACAATAACTGGAATCATCATAGTCACATAACACTCTTTCCCATCCCTCACGTTCTAGAAGGGGATCTTTGTTCAGATCGTTGATCATTTGAGGGCCTTCAGTGGGTAATGTATTCCGATAATATGGATTCGAAACTCTACCGCACTAATAAGAGATTAAGTTCCTATTGGTTGTGGTTTTTAGCCTTGCAATATATTCTTAAAATCTTTGGACGAGTGGTTTACGTGCTCGTCGTCTACAGATTCGGTAGTCGTGAGTTCGACTCCCAGCTCTGCCAACGTGGAATCAGAGGAATTTATTTCTGGTGATTAGAAATTCAATTCTCGATATAATGTGGTTCGGAGCACACAATAAGCCGTTGCTAGGTAACCAACTGGTTCCTAGCCATATAAAAACTTCTAATCCTAGGAGAGCTGTTAATCAGCTCAGTGGTCTGGTTAAACTAAGATATACTTAACATCCTTCCAGCTTGGATCGATGACCATGACTCAGGAAATGAGCTTATTTGGAGTATCATGCGTGAAACCATTGACTGGAAGGTATTCCACGTACCTCGTTCAGCGCAGTCAGTGACCAAGTCATAGGAGACTTCCACCGGGTCTGAAGAATATTAAATGCTAAAATGACTGACATACGATCATAAGAAGCTCCACGACCGAAAGGAATCGAGATCGATTTTATTTTCGTTACATTGTGCAACTTTAAATGTTGGAGGCGTCGACCCCTAAAAATACATTCCTTTGGGGAAGCTTCCAGTTTGCCATTGTGTGTGCAACTACTTGGTCAAAAGGATATCAACGAGGGTTTTCCCCTCAGATCTGTTTCGTTTGAGAAATCTACGGTCATCATAATTCTCACATCGAAATACCGTTTCGTTGTCAGGATTGAAAGCATATAAAATATATATATATATATATATATATATATATATATATATATATATATATATATATATATATATATTTTATATGCTTTCAATCCTGACAACGAAACAGTATTTCGATTGTGAGAAATTATGGATGACCGTTAGTTTTTTCTCAAAACTCGAAACAGATCTGAGGGGGAAAACCCTCGTTGATATCCCTGAAAAGCATAATTAAAAAATAAAATATTATATATATTATACTATTATCATTATATATATATTATATGATATATATAATATATATTTTATATGCTTTCAATCCTGACAACCCCCCCCGAAACGGTATTTCGATGTGAGGAATTATGATGGACAGTAGTTTTTCTCGAAAACGAAAACAGATCTGAGGGGAAAAACCCTCGTTTTGAATCCTTTTGATCAAGTAGTTGCACACACAATGGCAAACTGGAAGCTTCCCCAAAGGAATGTATTTTTAGGGGTCGACGCCTCCAACACTTAAAGTTGCACAATGTAACGAAAATAAAATCGATCTCGATTCCCTCCGGTCTTGGAGCTTCCTATGTTCGTTATTTGTCAGTCATTTGAGCATCTAATATGCTTCAGTCCCCGTGGCTTTTGAAACTTGAAAAAAATTGCTCTGTTGGTGAAAACTATAATTATTGTATTAAGATATAATTAATAATTAATATAATATATATAATATATATATATATATATATATAGATATATATATATATATATATATATATATATGCCGTATGTGTGTGTACACTATACATACAAAACTACTTTGCAACTGTTAGAAATTTAGACTGATATCTTTAATGATAATTGATTGAATTGATTGTTGAAAAGGTACATTATCGATTGTGAGCCTCAATGAAATTATTGTTCACTTCAAAGAGATATTAGTATGTTTTCTTCCAACATTTCTGTTTAAATGAAACATTCTAAGCGGAAAAAAGAAATATTTCTTTTAATTTTAGACATGAGTTATTTTTTATTGATAAAGATGAAAGTAGTAGCCGTTCCAATCCGACTAGCGCACGCGCTGCAAGAGTGGCCTTGAGCCATTTCAAAGGAAATAGCCAGACAGTTTTCCTTCATGTTGATGAAGGACTCTTTCGTATCATCATTAGGGATAAAACGAAATGCTGAAAGATTGCCGATTCTATAGAACTTCATTGAACTTTGTGGAAAGGCTTGTAATGATATAACATCTTTGAGCTATATGATTTGTTAGATTTTTAATAAATCTAACTTGGTTGCAAAGAATTCATTCTTACTCCCAATTCCCAGATGAGAGTCCTTTATCTACTGCTTGGGATCTTCTTGTTCGCCAAAGGGGCTCTCGGGGATAGCAACAATGAAGAAAGTGGTTCCGTAGAAACTGCGCATTCCTTGGATCCTAGGGATTCCAGCCAGAAGGAGCGCCTCTTCGGCTCCTTCAGCACCACCACCTACACAATCGTCTCGGCCGTCACCTCCACCGTCTTCTTCTCCTGTCTCTCGGGAACAGCTGCTACAGTCTGCGCAGGGCGGAATACAAAGCGATTCCGAAGAGGCTCCGATAACAAGGCCTTGGAATTAGTCGGGTAAGTAGCTTTGTGTCCTTGAAGTTGTGATATTCAACCAAAACAAGTAAATAAGGCGCCGAAGTTTCTTAGGCTCAATCGAGTTTTCTGTACAGCGTATAATGACGCGCACCGAAAATAGATCCATCTTTCTGTGCTCTCGATATAATGCTGTATGTACCGCAGCCCATGAAACTTTAACCGCGGCCTGGTGGTGTCCATTCCGATATTGTTGCCAGACGCACGATCATGGCTAACTCTAACCTTAAATAAAATAAAAACTGAAACTTTAATATGTTCGATGATTGGAGGGAGGACGATCAACATACCAATATGCAGCCCTCTAGCCTCAGTAAAATCTAAGATTTAGGGGCGGACGGAAAAACAAACCCATCTCAATGGTTATTTTTTACAGGAGACTAAACTACTATTGTCTGCTTAGAATGAAATTTTCTCACTCTCAAGTTCAGTCGAAGATGATCTCCAACAATATTAGTTTTAGAGTACTGATGGACAAATCTTCAAAGCATTCAAAGCAGGTCCTGGAGTGTTTGAAGCATCGTTAATAAATGGCTGCTAGATGGATGTGCTGGCTGCTCTGTCACTTTCTGTTTGTTGGTCATATAGAACTTATGTGGAAAAAAATTTTCAAATCAATTGTGACTAGTCTTGTAAGTTTTAAAAACAGTATTTCAACAGTCAAAATGTTGCTCTAACAACTCGTTTAAGCAACACTACAAACTCATTCTGAGGTTTAAATATTCCTCAGACTGGGTCATTTAACTGACCAGAAATGGAAGTAAGACTTGTTCTATCCAAGCATCTTTGTGCTATTTATATCAAAACTTCCAAGTGCTATCTATATACAAAGATGGAATAGCTATAAATTATAAACACATGGAGACAAATTAAAATGTTCTATATCCATGTTTGAAGAAACATTTGTAGGCACTGCTAAGACACGTGGCTCCAGGTCCAGAATGACGGCAGTAACTCCAGGTTTAGGTTAAAAGCTATATTTTCGGGCTAAGACTCAAGGGTACCGCTTCAGGTTCGGCTTCAACGCTTTAGTTCTTGATTTGGCTTAACGCAGTGATTCCCATCCAGGGGTCTGAAGAACTATAGGGTTCCGAAGACCATTTTCACGGGTCCCTCAAGAAATCGTGAATAATATTTTTAAGAAATGTTTACTTGGTGATGCAAACTATTTTATGATGTAATGGTGCATTTTGTATGATTTATATTAAAAATTTCTTAGCTCTCTCTCTCTCTCTCTCTCTCGTCTCTCTCTCTCTCTCTCTCTCTCTCTATATATATATATATATATATATATATATATATATATATATATATATATAGTATTATATATGTGTGTGTGTGTGTGTGTGTGTAATATACAGTGTGCTAAAGATACAAGTTCCTTGGGACATGAAAAATCATTTCAGCGGTTCCTTAATGTATAAAGGTCGGAAATTATTAGTTATAATTTGATGGTAATTGTAGGTTCTGAATGAACGCTATAGAACGAGATTGTGATGGTAGATATAGTTCCAGGGTAAAGTTCATATTAAGTATATCTTAGTTTTACCAGACCACTGAGCTGATTAACAGTTCTCCTAGGGCTGGCCCCAAAGAATTAGATATTTTTGCGTGGCTAGGAACCAATTAGTTACCTAGCAACAGGACCTAGAGCTTATTGTGGGATCCGAACCACATTATATCGAGAAATGAATTTCTATCATCAGAAATAAATTTCTCTGGTTCCGCGTTGGCCGAGCCGAGAATCGAATTTCGGATTACTGGATTGGTAGCCGAGCGCGAAATCCACTCGTCCAACAAGGAACCTCTAGTATAAGGTTAGAGGCTATATTTCCATGTTCAGACTCAGTGCTATAGTTCCAGGCTTATATCGAAAGCTATGTTTCAAAGTACAGATTCACTGATTTTAATTCAGGTTTATATTCAAAACAGTTCCATGTTCAGACCAGAGGTTTAGATTGAAAATTTGGGCTAAAGTTCAAGTTGAAGGCTACATTTTCAGATTTATACTGAAACATATAGATCCACCTTCAGATTGAAGGCTGTAGTTAAAAGTTCCGACGAAAGACTGTAGTTCCAGGTTCAGATTGAGGGTTACAGTTCCAGATTCAAGATTAGAGCTCTAAGTTCAGATTGGAAGCTATAGTTAGAGGTTCAAATTGATGAGTATTGCTCAGGGTTTAAATCAAAGTCTATAGTTCTGGGCTCAAATCGAAGAATATCATTCTAGTTTCAAACTGAAGGCTATAGTTCCAGATTCAGACTGAGGGCTGTAATTCTAAATTCAGATTGAAGGATATAGCCTTGAATTCAGATTGAAAGCTATTGTTTGAAGTTCAGACTGAAGGCTGTGGGTCCTGACTCAAATTGAAGTCTAAAAAATAGAGGCTCAGTTATGCTAGTTCCAGTTTCACATGGAAGGCCATGGTTCAAGGTTCGAATTAAAGTTCATAATCAGATCGATGGTTATAATTCCGGATTCAGATTGAAGGTTATAGTCCTGATTATAGGCCATCATAAGAGGTTCAGATTTAAGGCTATGGATCCTGGTTTAATTCTCAGATTTAAAAATGTAATTCCAGAATCAGATTGAAAGTTATAGCTCCAGAATTAGACTGAAGTTATAAATCCAGATTCACACTGAAGGTTATGACTCCTAGTCCAGATTTAAGGCTATAGCTTAAGGTTTGGAATGAAGGCTATCCATAAGTCAAGGCTATAATCGTAGGTTCATATCGAAAACTATAAACCCAAATTCAGATTGGAAGCTATAGTTTGAAGTTCAGCTAGAGAAATTATGGCCCCTGGTTCCAATTGAAGCTTATAGTTATAGACCCAGATCAGATGAGAGGACCATTGATCCAGTTTAGATGGAACGCTATTGTTGGCTTGCGACTGCGTTCCTTATTCCCAGGTGTAGCCTGAATGTGTTAGTTTATAATATATATATATATATATATTTTATATATATATATAAGAATCTATATATATATATATATATATGTATATATATAAATATATAAAATTACAATCTTCTATTCTTTAATATACACAGTAAATAACTTTTTTCATTTCAAAAGAAAATTATAGCTTTCCTTTATTTTTTTAGATACATTTAAGCCTTTTGGTCTTTAATTATCCGTCTAATTATCTCAAATATCCTTCGATTCCTAACAGCGAAGGAGGCTCCAATGTGCCTGCACTTGAACCGAGCGGACTTGGGGAACCATCCCCGGAAGACACCAGCGCCGCAGGGGAAGCCCAAGCCAAAGATCCGAAGTTCGGCTTCACTGTCTGGACCACAGCTCGAACCACCACCTCAGTCACCGTCTTCTACACTAACAGGTCAACGACCATCAGACTCTCGTACTACTGTGTTGCTGGTGGACTCCAGTTCCCACCACAGAATTGCGCCGGCTAAGAACGAGATTCAGGCTGCCTGTGAGTGTCAGGGGAGAAGCAAAGAGAAAATGAGACCATGACTTTTTCCACCTATTTACAGTTCATAAGGACGGCGTTCAAGGCAAAACAAGCAAGTCCTTTTTGGCACTCATTTGTTGTGACAGAATGAACGCACTCACGACTTCAGAGAAAGGTTCATTTTGGAGCGAGAGATACGAAGTTTCTTCTCTTTTTCCTCCTCCCATGATACTCAGGACTTTGAATTCAGTCACTCGAAAGCAACTATTGTAATGTAATCTTTCTCTGTATTTATGTATGTATATTGTTAAGACTCTGAGCGACGTTTTTAAGCACATAAATCCATGTAACCACTTCAAATTTGTCCTTATCTAAACCTTCCTGGTATTAGGATATAAATATGTTTATATAACGACCTTTGTCTCGTAGTGATGGTCACCAGTAAAAGGGGGTCAGGTCGTTTCCCAGAAACTGAGTGATGTAGCAACTGTTCTTTCGTTGAACTAAAAGTTGAAGTATGGACCCTTCGGTGAACTAAATGTGATGGGTTACTATAAAGAAATCAACATCATTGACTTGTTTTTAGTGCTTCTAATGCAAAAGGGGAAATCCAGAGGTCTACGATTCTTAAGCTTGAGGATAGATAGCTGAGAATAAGGAAAAACTTCAGAGCGGCCACGGGAAGACAACAAAGAACTACAAATTGTTGGACTCACAAAGGGATGTAGCGCATCTGTTGAGCTTAATTAAATGTCATGAAAAACAGGAAAAGGAACCAAATCATTTCTAATGTTTGGACAGTAAAGCCCTCATATTTGACAACCAATTTCCTCCCTAAAGAAAAATGGCCGTTTTAAGTTAAACATATTAATGACCTAATTAGCTAGGGTAACAGTCATTTTTTAGATTCAAAAAGAAGACGATAATATTTACGATGGGCAGAAACAATCTCTACCTTCCGAAAAAAGTGAGCTTCCTTAACAATTGTTTCTAAAACCTACATCATCCTGAATAGCGCTTTCCTCGCTGTCAAAATCCAAAGGCTTAAGAGAAACATCTTAGACTTAAGTCTTCTTTCAATTACAAATTGGAAATGATTTGGTTCCATTTCGTATCTTTCATGACATTTTAGCAAAACTGATGACCCTTTATCCCTGTGAGGCGTCAATATTTTTGCAGTTCCTTCTTGCCTTCCCGCCGGCGCCCTGAATATCTCACCTTCAATTAGCTGTTTATCATAAGGCTTACGAATGGCAGAATCTCTGTATTTCCCCTCTTGCATAAGAAGTACTCTAAACAAATTAATGGTATTCCTTTCATATTCTTTAAACGAAAGTTGCCTTCAACCGCAGGAGACGGTCTTCCACTCCATACGACTCCTAAGATTTTCAGCCTCTGTTCTCATAACCTCAAAACATGCGCGTGAGCACACACACACACACACACACACATATATATATAAATATATATTATTTATATATCTATATATATATATATATATATATATATATATATTATATATATATATATATATATATATATATATAGATATATATATATATATATATATATAAATGCGTGTGTAAGTTCAAGGGTAAGAATTTTTATATTATGAAGACCGTATTCATTTTCATCTTGTAACTTATGCATGATATATAAGTAAACTAACACTCTCCAGATACATTTGATACTTCTAAACTGCATTACCCAGTAGTAAGCCTTCTTTTGCCAAGCGTTTGAGCTAACGCCTTCCATATCGTTTCTTTTTCACTGTTATTACCGTTTGGAAGATTTACGATTCCAGAAGAATTATTTTCATCTCTGCGGACGTCGGTCCCATACACCGCTCATATTGCGCTCACGCGATGTGTCGGTGCTTTTCTGGGGAGTCCTTCTCCCTGGAATGGCCTTGAGTCATGTGCTAAAGGATGAAGAAGAGAATGCAAGCACTGCCGACAACAACGAGTAGAAATATAAGACTTAGTATATTTGCCGGGAAGTTTCCTGGTTGCTCACCCACACGTCTAATTATAGCTATTCCACGTCCCTCTCACGTTGTTGGTATAAAACCCCTCGTGGAACGCCTCGACTCACTCATCTGCATTAAGGAGCGAAGGTCTGTCATCACCACTGCCGTTGCCAAAGCCTTTTTGTGAAAGCCTCTTCGACTGATAGGATTTCTTATTTCCTGAATGTGTCACTGGATGTGTGAGAATGTGATCAAGTATATTTGTGGGTCATAACGACTGGAGGTGGGTAGGCAGGCGATAGGCACCTGATAGTCTTTGTGGTGCGTAATTCTTGAAATCGTTTTTACTGCGATTAATTACAGTCCTCATATTCTCTATCGGTATGTTTTCAGTGGCGTGTACTTACGCAACAACCATACACGTGTCAAACTAGTCAAAGGCTTGAACTTTCTTTTGCGTAATCTGCTCTAAGAATACATATGTTAATCTCAATGTCCACATTTATAGCCAAATAGATTTAGAACTCGTTTCCAATTGGACCTGAATTCATCAACCACCGATAACATTTGCAGTTAAAAACTGAACGTTTGTAAAGTCAGCAATAACTTTCACATACTTCATCTTGTGATCATTCGCCCATTCAATGATTTTAGTGCTACATGTCACGTCAGTTGGATTCGAATGATCATCATGTTAAATGTAGGTACACGTGCCATATTCATAAAAGATTATGTTCTCTGTGGTCACATATTTTTACTGTTTCTAAGCACTGTCTTGAAAGAAATGTTCTTGCGAAGCAACCATTCACAGAAAGCCATAACTAGAACACGGAGTCAAACGGGGAGGAGAAAGAAAGACTTGGGGTCCTGGGACCACCTTATTTCATTAAACACATCCTGAATTTGGACAATTGCTCTTCCCACCCATTCATACTCAAGAAGAGTATGTGAAGATGGAAGATTCCAGGAATTCTATCAAACTTCTGTACTTCCAGCTCCCGCTGCCGTTGAACTCGTCTTCTAAAAAAAAGAAGAAATCGCTTCCAGCCTCTTCAGTCGATCATTCTTTCTTTTTCTATTAAATCTATTTATTATCTTTAGTTTCACATTCTTTCTATGAGCTGGTGAAGGAAATGTAGAAAAGTTCTGGGAAAATATTTCATTAGAGGTGTTGCATAAAAAAAAAATTATATGTAGAACGTTTAATTATTAAACAAGTGTAAAAAGAAGTAATATTCAGGTGTTTTGATTATTGCATAAAAAGGTCATGAGATCGTCAAAGAAAAGTCCTGATACATTTCTGTCCATATTTTTATGCAATTTTTAAAGGAGAGTGATGCAACACACAGGTGATCTTCAGAATGAACTAAACTACATGTATGTAATGCAGCAGACCAGGTAGACATCCATCTTGAAATCAGATTTATTATTCTAGGGAGCTATCTACAACAGGAGTGCAATAGCAAATTAATGCTGTCATCTTATTTGAAGCAATAAATCGCTTGAGAGAGGATTAGTTGATACCCGTGCAGTGATATGAACAAGAGACAGTTTGGTCTCTACCAGATCAGTGACAATAACGTTGCTTTTTACCAAAATCAAATAACTCAAGATATGTTACGTCTTGCCTTTATCGAGGAAAGTTATAAGGTCGAAGGGATCCATATGGAGAGACCCCTGAATATGACTTCTGTAAAAACAGTTTGTGCATAAAACAAATATGCACCAGTTGCTCTCATGAGGAAATGACAAAAAATAGAGAACGTTAGGAAAGATTGGCATACACTCATTTGCCAACAAAGGCCTTTATATTGCCATGATTATATGAGAGTATATATATATATATATATTATTATAAATAATATATATTATATAGATAGATGATATATATATATATAGATAGATATATCTTAATATATATATTATGTAATAATATTATATATAGAGATAATTATATAATTATATAATTATATATTATATAATATAATTATATATATAGATATAAATAATTATATAATTATAACAGATATTATATATAGGTAAATATATATATATTATATATATATATATTATATATATATATATTATATTAGTAGATTAACATATATATAATAATATATTGTATACACGAAAAAACTCTGTAATGGTTTTACCATTAAACTGATATCCTCGATCGTTATTTTATTATATAGATCATTGTATGAGTGTTATTGATTATCAGTTAGATTTTGAGTCTGTTCAAACAGATATTAGTAAATTTTCCCCGGACAGATTTTGTTTAGCTGAGACCTTCTTAACGAGAAGAAATGTTGCCTTTACCTCTAGATGTCAGATATTCTTAATTTATGAAGATTAAAATAATTATACAAATCAAAGTGAACAGACAATTCTGAAGTTAATTTGCAACCAGTCTATTTGACCAAACTGTGCATTGATTAAGCGCTGTCATCAGTATTAGCATTTGTGGACGAGAAGTATTGAAAATTGAACAACTCCTAAACCCCTCTTAAGATTAAACTTCATCGAACTTTAATGAAATAAAAAAAAGAAAAAGTAATATCTTCATAGATTTTTAAAGATGACATGTAACCTAAAAAAATAATGTTCGCTTTCAATTCTCAGATGAAAGTCCTTTATCTGCTGCTGGGGATCTTCTTTCTCGCAAAAGAGGCTCTTTGCGATAGTAAAAATGTGGAGAAAAATAGTTCCTTAGAACCTAAGGATTCCTCAGCTGCTCAGGATTCCAGCCAGAGGGAACGATTGTTTGGCTCCTTCAGCACCACGACCTACACAATCGTCTCGGCCATCACCTCCACCGTCTTCTTCTCCTGTCTCTCGGGAACAGATTCCACAGTCTGTAGAGGACGAAACGCAAAGCGATTCCGAAGAGGCTCCAAGTCGAAAGCCATTGAGTTAGCCGAGTAAGTTGTTTTCTTTTTACCAGTCATAAGAGATGCTGTGCACAACTCAAGCAGTGTTTGTTAAATAATGAGTAATCAATTTCTTCGCAAAAGGCGCTGACTATGCAGTTCTGTATTTATAGTTCTGTGATAACTCAGTTACCAACATCTTTTCCTTTATCCGCTCAAACTGAGTACATAATATATCCCACGTTAACTTTCTTTTAATAGAACTCAATAAGGCTTAAGAGTTATTCAACCATTTCATTGTCTTGCTTTTACTAGCCAAGTAGCTTTGTCTGCACTGAAAGTCTATCATATTGGCATTTGCTTTCAAACTGTGTTATGTTTCACAGCCTTAATTGTGAAAATAAATTTATGGCATTTCGTAGATAATACGTACACACTTAGAAACAATAATGCGATAAAAAAAAACAAGAACGTATTATCTAAATATATTAGAACAGCCTTAGTGACTGTAGTGGATTGTTCAACTACTTTCCAAAGATAAGACAAGCCTGCCTCTTATTCATAAAAGAAGATATCATAAAAGTCTGCAAACAAAATGACGATGGAGTGGAAGAACTCGAAGAGAAGTCTTGCTGGCTTACTCTTAAGCTTTTAGACTCCGTTTGAGAGGAGGGAAGAACAAAGCCAGCAATCCCATTTGAGAAACGAAGATCGACC
Source organism: Macrobrachium nipponense (assembly GCF_015104395.2). Taxonomy (NCBI): domain Eukaryota; kingdom Metazoa; phylum Arthropoda; class Malacostraca; order Decapoda; family Palaemonidae; genus Macrobrachium; species Macrobrachium nipponense. The sequence continues at coordinate 54,823,373 of NC_087210.1, read as the reverse complement.
GGTGGAGAGAGAAGGTTTGCTTCCAAAGATATGAATTCACTAAAGCTTCCCATTAAGGGTGACGGATGATGAAACTATAATGGGCGACGATGAAAGGGCAGTTCGTCTGAGTATAAACATCTGCTGCAACTGAAAACCGCACCAACACTGTAAGAAGTTCCTGCTCGTCGTCTAATGGAATGTTTCAAAGAAAAGCTAAAGCCCTTTTCTTCCTCCTAAGTTTCGTTAAACTTAAAAGAATAAAGCTCAATATCCACAGAGAAACAAAATGGAAACTTTAAGTGTTCAGAAAATTAACTTGTCAAAAGTTCATGCGCCAGTAACAATAGATTATACAAGACTTCGTCTGGTCTCGCCAAAAATACGGAATAGTTTATCAGTGAAGCTTCACCGTTTATACAAGGCCAAATTGAAGCTTTTAGAGAAGAACGATAAGCATGATTACATGGCGCCATGGAGAATTAATTTAAGTATATCTTAGTTTTACCAGAGCACTGAGCTGATTAACAGCTCTCCTAGGGCTGGCCCGTAGGATTAGATATTATTAAGTGGCTAGAAACCAATTGGTTACCTAGCAACGGGACCTACAGCTTATTGTGGGATCCGAACCACATTATATCGAGAATTGAATTTCTATCACCAGAAATAAAATCCTCTGGTTCCGCGGTGGCCGAGCCGAGAATCGACCTTCGGACCACCGGATTGGTAGCCGAGCGTGAAATCCACTCGTACAACGAGGAACTTCATGAAGAGAAAAAGCACCAGTCACTGAGTGAACCGGACAAAAGAAGGTTGGCACTTTAAGAAATACTAAGATAGACAACGTTTGATGAGCTCATAGATTATAAGGTTGAACATAATATTATCAATATCCAAATGAGAAAGCTTTCCTCATTTTTCGTTGGTCCCAATACAAGCAATCACTGAGATGTAAGAATAAATTCAGGACAATTCATACCTATGAGCATTTAATACTTTATTGGTATAACCGCTGACTCTACGAGGAGGCAAGAGGCTGCATTAGCAATCATATCATTATGAAATGTACTACAAGAGAATGGCCAGATTTCCGATGCTTGGGAAGGTCAACCCAGTCTCAGGGATCTTGGGAAAAGAAGTTGAAATGATCCCACACAGAAGGTCAGTCTAAGAATAAGACGATCCTTAATGGACAGGGCACTTACGGACAGATCTTTAAAACGACGCAAAGCAGGAGTGCTTTGATGGAGCTTTTACAAATGGACGTTATTCATGAAACCTCTAAGTAAAAAGGATTTTCAAAAGTTGTGATATGTTTTGTCATAGAGGAAAAATATGATTTTAACAATCCCAAATCTACTTGGAATAAGAAGTTTAGCCACATGGACAGACAAGTAGTCCTTTATTCATGTCTGGAAGATTTCAAACAGCTCAAAGGCTCAAGAACCATATGAAATGATCGCGAGGTGAACAAGGACCATGCAAGTAAACCAACTAAATAATTTTTCAAAGGTAAAAAAAAAAAAAAAAAAAAAAAAGACTGGCAGTCTGAATTATAAAACGGAAACGATGTTGCTAAATAGACAAGTTTGAAGAAATGTTCTTAAATATTTATTAAAGGGCATCCATGGCTCCAAGTTCGGACTGAAGGATACAGCTCCACTGACTGAAAGCCATACCTCCAGGATGGGATTGGATGATAGAGTTCCAGATGCCGGATAATTAGTCAGTGGGTAGATCACAGTCAGAGTGAAGTGATAGTAAGTTAGCAGTTTCTTCCTGATAGCATTGCTGAGAACTGAAAGTTTAACCCTTCTACCAGTTCATGAAAGTACTTAAGGTATATGACTGATATTTTGGGTGTAAATGTATATATATATATATATATATATATATATATATATATATATATATATATATATATATATATAAAATAGGGTGCGTTCATAAAAATCAATAAATAATAGTTTCAAAACTGTAAGGGAACGGATATTAATTTTTTTTCTGTCAGTTGATGGATATGAATGTAATGACCAATTCTGTTAATCCTGATAATGACCTTTAAATAACGCTAACTGGCCCAAATATCCTTCACTTCCAACAGCGACACTGACCCGACCCTGCCGTTACTTGAATCGAGTGACGTCGCGGAGCCCCTCACGGAAGACAGAAATGCCGCAGCGGAACCCCAAGCCGATAATCAGAAGTTTGGCTTCACTGTCTGGACCACAGCTCGAACCACAACCTCAGTCACCGTCTTCTACACCAACACGTCGACGACCATCAGACTCTCGTACTTCTGTATTGCTGGTGGCATACAACTCCCGATTAACAGGTGCGGCTAAGAACAAGATTCAGGCTGCCAGTGAGTTTCAAGGGAGGAGCAACAAGAAGTGACTATGGCCAATTCTCATTTATTAACACTGCATAAGGAGAGCATTAAAATCAGAGCGAGCAAAACCTATCGGATACTCATTCGTTGTGACAGAATGAGCACACTCGCCAAGTTATAGAAAGGATGATTTGGAAGAAGAAAGCCTAGGAGTTCCTTCTCTTTTCCTCCTCCCACGATACTCGCGATTTCGATTACTTATCGACCACAACCATTCTAATACAGTATTTCTATTTGTATTTATGTATTATATTGTCAAGACTCTGAGCTACGTTTTTTTAAGCAGATAAATGTATATAATCTCTTTCAAACTGATCTTTATTTAAACCCTCGGGGTATTAGGGTATATATTTTGTTTTCCTTTTTTATGGTATCACTTTCTCACCGGTGACATGTTTGAAGATTTGAAGGTCCTCATGAGTGCAAGATACGATGCCCTAGAAACAGAACATGCACCCATGATCAACGCCCAATTTCCCTCTCCAGTCGCCACCCAAGCTATGACCAAGGGAAACAAGGCACTGGTTGCTGATGGCTTACCAGATAGACCTATGGGTTCTCCCAGATTCCATTTGTAGCTCACGGGGGACATATAATGTTGTTATGCTACAGGGAGTAGTTCAAAAAAGGGAAATTCAACTGTATGGTGAGTGCATTAAAAACTTCTGTATGATTTTAGCATTCTAAGCAGTGATACCTCCTCAACCCTTAGTTTGGGTGAAGAAATATTAACCCAAATGGTAAGGCCGTAGCAGTTTTTGGCTTCAAGAATGTTTGATTCAGCACTGTGCTCACAATGAGAATATAGGTCAGTATTGACAGACCTTTTTACATGAATAGATGAACGTCGACTCCCAAAGAAAATTTTGCCGAGAGAAATAGGAAGAGGATCCTTTTTGCGATACTCACAGTACAAAGAGAGGCTGAATGGCCGCAACATGAATGGCTGGGAAGAAAGCGCCCAAGACCAAAGCTGGATACCAGTGGAGGAGAGGAGCGCTCTGGCTAGAGGGAGAAGCGTGACAGAAGGCATGTTGTGCCAAGGAAGCACCATGTGCGGTACTATCCACTGGAGCCATAACAGTGATATTAGCTATTTTGCTTTGACGGGTAAAGAGATTTTTTATAATAAAAAGTATGGGAAAATCCTGAAATTAACTGCTGTTATAGTACGATAGATCTGAAAGGTCGTAACCCACCCTCTAGTCTATCAAGTTATCTTTCTACCGATGGAAGTACATTTTTTCTTAATCTCATCCCTGTCTTCGCTATACCTATTACGCAAACAATAAATCTCGCAATTTTCATTGCTTCTATTCATTCAGTTTGTGACAAATGAAATTGTTATCCATATAAATAAATAGCCTGCAAAATGAACAAATCTGAATAACAACATTTCTTGATAAAATGAAGTTGGTCATTTATTTCTTTGATGATAAGTTTAATATAACAGCACATATTTACGGAGGGTATAGGTTGAGGTAACACAGGTATGGACGACATTCTTTCTTACATAAGCAATTTCAAAATATTTACATTAGTATATGTTCGTCATTGCTCGAGATAATAAATCCCCAAAAACGAAGACTTTTTCTTCCAAATGTTCGGGAAACTCCAATAAAATTATTAAACCATTTGGCTGGGGTCTTTTCTCTCCGGGGCACCGAGAGCTAAGGTGATGACGCTCATCTTTCAAGCATGGCGCCTGAGGACGGAGTCATTATTCTCATCCCGTTGTTATGGCCTTGGAAATAGAAATCTGACTATTAAAGGAAGGCGGGACAGTCCATAACCTTGAGGAGTGGAAGCCTATCCGCTGGTGACTGAAGAGATAAAATCTACCGTTACTTTCAGGGGAAGCATGTTTACGAAGGAATGGAAGAAGAAGAAGAAAGACTACTAAAATGGTAAAACCATTCGAAAAACAAACGGTCATGACATTACTTTGGAGACGCTGAAATCCCCTAAGAGAAAATTTGGGGAACTTAAAGATTAGCCCTGATAATTAAGAATGTTGTTATTCTAGAAAGCGATGGATGTCAAAGTTAATTAATAGTATGGCTTTGCCTCAGTGAAAAAGAAAAAGAAATGAAAGAGTGAGGGTTAAAAGTAATGTGGAAATGATTTTGTCATATCTAGCTTGGAAACTTCTTTAATTTTTCGGGGTCACTTATACACATTTCAAATCTCGCAAACTCTTCTCAGCTTCCCTCGTCAGAAAAATTAACAATTAATACTGAAATAATATTGTCCGTTATATTGATAACGAAACGTGTTCTCATGTATGTATATCTGTATGTATATAGATAGTTATAGGAATTATGAGTTGCCTGTTTCAAGGGCAATTAGAAATCTCAAGCAGAATACTTACAACTCTGTTACTCTATAGTATAACTGATTCTACGATATGTGTTTAGATAATATTTTTCTGTCTTCCATTGTTAAAGTATAGGTACTATGAGCGTTTAAAGCTACTCAATAATTATATTGAAACCCTACAGCATCATAAAAGTGCTTCATGTAATGAAAACTATCCACAAGCGTCCAACCCAGACTCACGCTCGTCATCTTCGTGGAAATGCGACCAGAAACTGCCTTGTGATTTTACGGGCAGCTCTATGAGCAACAGCTCCTGCTGGCATCACGCCACCTTAGCCTTAAATGACATCAGCTGCTTTGTATTTCAGTGCTTCTCCGACTTTCTTCGTGATAATGTTTTGTTGAACTGCATCGAAAGTTAATGACCACATTTTAAATTTGCTGATCTATGATGCGGGATTATATACATAAAATATATATATATATATATATATATTATATATATATATATATATCATATATATATATATATATATATGTATATATAAATATATATATATGTATATATATAAATATATATATATATATATATATATATATATATATATATATATATAGATACATATATATATAAAGTTATGAAGCTTTTCTTAAAAGTATTCTGGGTTCTTTTTAGGCAAACCTTACCGAATCAGATAGCTGAACAAAGTTGTTTGTTTTCAGGACTCTTATTATTATTATTATTATTTCGGAAGGAGACCCTCTCGTAGACATGTTTTGTTAAAAATGATTTCTGCTTCAGCACTATTAATCTTGTAGAGAGTCTTCTCTATTTTTTTTTTTTTACGGCGGGTTTCTCGTTGTTGCTTATACTGGCGAGCAACGCACCAAAGGGCATGGTAAAATTCGGTAGAGTCATTTGGTTTATTATTGCTTATACAATTCTCTCTCTCTCTCTCTCTCTCTCTCTCTCTCTCCAACGCTTCGTTTCTCCCTGATCCGCTTGATAATGTCTTGCGGATCAGGAAGAAACGTCGCTTTGGAGAAAGAGAGAGAGAGAGAGAATTATATAAGCAATAATAAACCAAATGACTCAACCAAATTTTACCATGCCCTTTGGTGCGTTGCTCGCCAGTGTAAGCAACAATGAGAAAGCCGTCATCAAAAAAATAGAGAAGACTCTCTACAAGATTAATAGTGCTGAAGCAGCACTCATTTTTAACAAACATATTATTATTATTATTATTATTAATTATTATAATTATTATTATTATTATTATTATTATTAATGTAATGGGAGAGTTTGATGTACGGTCAGTTTTCTCTATTTTTCCAACAATTCCTTAATTCTGATGGGAAGAGGTAATGCAAGAATTGCCTCATATTAATTTCATAAAGAGGAGGTTATACAATTTAATATATAGATATTCTGATATATAATTATTTAATTAAAATTTTAATATTATGTATATATATGTATCAGTAAAATAAAATGAATATAAGACAATTGTTGGATTATCTCTTCTCAACTGAACTAAGGAATTATTTAAAAGATAGAGAAAATGTGCCATAAATCAAACTCTCCTGACACTTCTAAGTAATAATAATAATAATAATAATAATAATAATAATAGTCCTGAAAACAAACAGCTTTGTTCAGCTATCAAATTCGGAAAGGTTTGTTTAAAAGAACCCAGACTACTCCCCCGTAAAGCTTAATAACTTTTATATATATATATATATATATATATATATATATATATATATATACATATATATATATATATGTATATATTATAAATACATAAACATACATATATAGATATTATATAAATTTATATATAGTATATATATATATATATTGGAAAAATAGAGAACATTTATCATTCATCAAACTCTCCTGATACAGTCATAAGTTGCGATGAAAATAATATAATTTTAATGACAGCCCCCCCAACACACAAACAGCTTTGTTTAACTATTTCATTCGGGAATTAGGTTTGCCTAAAGAGCCCAGAATACTCTTCAGAGGAGCTCTATAACATTATATCCCACCGCTGAAATTGTTGTCAATAATATTTACTCTGCGTGTTGTAACGCTCCATATATCCTTAAAAGCCCATAAAATATTCGAAGAACGAGTCACAAATGCCGATGGAAACAGCGAAAATTGTAAACAGAAAGCCCAGAAATAACATGAAAACGGTGAGGTATTTCCAGTCACCTTATAGCTACCTGAAGCTTTCTCCTTCCTTACTTGTACATGGTCCCAGATCCTTATCATTTCCAAGATGGGCAGGTCTGGTCGAGAGCAAAGAAATGGGTTTGGGGAATTCAACTCAAAATCCAGAGTGACCAAACGTGTAATTTCTAAATGAAAAAATATGGAAAAATATATATATCCTTATATTTTTCCTTTAAATCTGTACCACGAAAACACTGCCGAAAACGTATTTGACTGTGCATTCTGAGAATACCAGTTCAAAACGAGACAAAACTGACTGTCAATATAATGTAAATAGCGGATTAGACATCTTGGAAGGATGTCCTTTGTTTGGGGCGGGGCTGGGGAACACGCGCCCTCCCCCGAGGGACGGTCACCCTACTTATCCCCATATAAGCGCCAGAGGGAGAGGACGAGCTTGCATGGAGCTCTTGTCCGTCGTAGCAGTCGCCAATCGTCACCCCAAGAAGGTATGTAAGGCTTTTGAGGTGGACTGTCAGCCCGTGACCAGATCTTCCCCTCCCCGAATTTTGACGACAGGACCTTAATTATAAAGGACGCCTTTCTTCGTAGGAAAAGGATTTTAACCTGAAGATCTCGATTTCAATTATTTTCTGAGGACACTAATGTTATTTTTTCTGAAGTCACAGGGAGTCCATTGCAAAGATCTCGTGTTCTTTCTTTTATATTTAAATGACAAATGGAGCTTAATCGATCTCCTCTCTCATCACGTGAGGTCGAAAAACCTTCCTCAGAAAAATGTTTTTTTGAAGAAGAACGCTAGCGACGCGAGCCTCGCATGCTTTAGGTATTTGTATTGACAGAGACGACTGGTTCCCTACTTTCATCCTCTCCCCTTCCCCGCCGCGTCTTCTGTAAACGGACCTGACTCCGGGTGACAGGATGTTTATGTGAAGAAATCTAGAAAGATCATTCTTTTTCATTTTTCGTTGCAGATGAAGCCGGTGGACCTGCTGCTACTGCTGGCAGCCGCGTTGATGACAGCGTCCGCTGCACCAACCCTGCGCATCGGCGGGAGCATTGGGTTCCATAGACATTCAGAAACTTCCTCCCGTAAACTGCTGGATTTTGCATTCATAACGAATACTTTGACTGTGTATAACACCACGACAAAGACGGTCCACATGTCTTGTTACCTCGGACCCGCAGAGCCTTCGTGTCCACAGCAGACGGCGCCGATCTTCAAGAGGAGGAGAAGAGCGTTAAGGATCCTTGTCGGAGATGAATCGCTGAGACAAGCACAAGGCACTAGGATGTGAGTGGAAGTCTTTGGTTCCAACCTCTCTCTCTCTCAGTTTATTACCCATGAATACAGATCTCCAAATTACTTCTATTTCCTTGAAGGATTGGTTGCTTCTTTCTAAAACCGAGAACTTTTACGGACCCTTTGATATAATCGTTTATATCCTCCATATATATATATATATATATATATATATATATATATATATATATATATATATATATATATACTTCCACTTACATAAGCAATTTTTCGTCATTGCTGTAATCAGTTTTCAGTATTATTGAGCTTTATATGTACATATATAGTATATGTGTGTGTGTATCAAATGGGTGCGTGCTCAATGGAATACGCATTCATTTTCATATCACCCGTACAGTAAATGGTAATCATTAGTGTCCTTCGTTTTTTATACTGGTACACGGATTGATGTAAAATTATCATTTATATAAATCCAGAGGGTAAAGAAATGCTTTTACCCACCACTTTATCGCGCTCAACACCTTTCCTACACTTGGTTGTACCTCAAACCTCACGGGGGCCTAATTATCTTAATTAATCGTAGAGGTCACTGCCTAGTTACGCAGTTCCATTTCTACTCTTGGTACAAATTCCTTCTCTCTGAAGATCATTCCTGAAATAAGTTCTGGATTTTCCTATCGTTTCCCTGAACAAGAGTTGGCTCCTGAGCAAAGAATAGACAATGGTCACTGCCACAATCACATTTAATTAAATCACAGAACTTCATCAGAACAACCCTTTCAGCTCACCTACAACAGAAGGCTCGCCGGCAGTTCTTCTTCTTCTTCTTCTTCTTCTTCTTTTTCTTCCCAACTCCTCTGAATGATCTACTTTTTTCCACGGCCCTATCATCGCCCATTCTTTCCACATGACAGAACCATTTCCAAAAACTGATCCAGCCTTTCCCCTACATAAATTTTATTCCACAATCTTCAGTGAATCTCCACTCTTCTCACATTTTCAACTCTCCGTATACCTCAGATGCTACACGAACATTTGAAGTACTTATTGCTATAAATGAGTATGACAGAAATTTATTCCATAAAACAGCTGATGTGTGCATTTTGCTTACCTGCAATATAAACCGAGTAGCATTCTTGAATCTTGTCAACCAAAACTCTACATTTCCTTTAGTATTGGATATAGACACCGTTTAATGAAGATATAGCATTCGTTTAGCGACATAAAACAAAATTTTGTTGTATGATCTGTATGCTTTGCTTATCATATAAAATTCTTAATAAACATTCCATACTTAGAAGACCCCAGTTTTCTGTGGAGGAACCGCTGTATTTCTTTGCCGTAATTTCAGTCACAGCAAGGATCACAAAATAAGCATATGAGAACAATTCCAAGTGATGCCATAACGTTTGAAATAATCAGTGTTTCAGGAAATAGCAGTGTGTTCATTATTATGCAATATTGGAATGATCTTACTGCATTGTCATTATGTTAGTTTTCATTGATCAAGTTTGAGTTACACAGAAATGATAGTCCCCAGCTTTTAGTCATATCCGGGCGATATTTTGTTCAGATTTCGAAACCGTTCTCCTTTACTAATCTTTGCTAATCTCTCTATTACAGGCCTGAATTGTACCCAAGCCCCTTGGGTAGAGAAGATGACGAGCCTCTGGAAAAGAGCCTAACAGGATCTCTTGAAGCTATCATAGAAAAGCCAAAAATTAAGTTGTGGACAGACACAACTGTTACAGAACTTATCACTTCTACCGTCACAGACACATTGATAACACAAACAGTGAGTAACTATTATTGCTTAGAGGATTCTAACACTCCTTATCCACCCAGATGCAATAACCCCATAAGGTTTACAGGACTAAGCAGAACAGATGAAGTTTCCAACGAGCAAGCTAGAGAAGATATCTCAGTCTTGGAAGGAGGGGACATAGAAAGCCCGTCGGGCAACGATATCCAGGTGGAGAAACTGAGTTCGCGTGAAAACGACAAACTTTCAAACAGCCAAGACAGTGACGCTAACAATCAATTTGAGGAAATTCCAAAAGGACAGCCAGAGGAAAGTGACTTGAATAAAGAGGTGTTAGATGAGAAAGACAATGAACACATTATATCCGATATCTCAGAAGATGAAACTTTGGAAATCCCTGAAGGTGATGTTGCAGCAAATGAACAGCAGAACTCTAATGATGACTTATCATTACAGACAAGTAATGAAGCTCTTGTAACGCTGGCACCATTAGATAAACTTAATGAATCGACTGATGAGGAGAGAGAAATTTTAGAACCAAGTGTAATGAACAGAGAACCAGAAGCACCAGTCACTCATAAAGTTGCCGGGGACGATAAGTCTAGAGAAGCAGCAGTGACCGAGCCTTCTAAATTGTCTCAGCTGGTGCCATCAGAGACAGCATTAGAAGATTCCCCTGTTTCACTTGACCAGGAGATTGAAGAATCAGCAAACATTAACGTCTCTGGGTCTTTTGCCTTAGACTCAGCGGACTCATTATCTAGTGATCTCCCAGATTTGCAACAGCAAGATTCTGGAGAGGCAAAAACTACAAAACCATCCAGTGCGACTCTTCAATCTTCATCTGAGTTCAATGAGTCATTTCATAATGAATCATCTGTCCCATTGCTGATATCTCCAGTAACACAAAGTCCATCCTTGGAATCACCCACGTTAGAATCCATAGAATCACTGAAACGAGATTCGTTTGATGACCAACTCTCGATATCTTCCGGGACAGATACTGAGTTTTCTGATCCACTTAGAGTAGAATCCAAAGAACCGTTATCTCTTGATTCATCTAAGTTATCATTGCAAACATCAGAAGATCCAGAGAGTGAGCCATATGAATCTTCTACTGCAGAATCTCCAGATGCTTTGCAGTCTGAGACTCCTGAGCCACAGTTACCCGTAAGAACAAAATCAGAAAGTGAATCGACTGAATCATCTAATTTACATTCAGTAGAACTGTTCAATCAGAATTTATCTGAACAGCCATCTCTTGTACCTGCAGCAGCATCAGAAAGCGAATCCTTTGAATCCTCTACATCAGAGTTGAAAGAACTGCCCGATGAAGGTTCATTTGCGCCCGAAATCCTTATACCAGCAGAAGCAACAAGGGAATCGTCTGATTTACCTACATTAGAAAATACAGAATCACCAATTCATGATCCACTAGAGCCTGAATTCCGTAGGCCTGCAGAAGAAGCACCTCAGTCCTCTAAATTAGACTCTATGAAATCACAAGAGCCAGGCTCGTTTGAGGAACAGTCGGTGGCATCTTTAGAATCTAAAGAATTCTTAGATCAAGATTTATTTGAGAAACCAGCAAAGCTACAACACGAAACTGTTAGTGACTCCTCATCTGCATCGGAATCAGTACAATCACTAAAACAAAATTCATCTGAGCACCCTGTGGTTATGGCCTCAGAAACAAAGAGTGAAATATCTGAATACCCTTCATCAGAACCAATAGAATCGCTAAATCACGATTCATTTCAACATCCGTTGTTAATAGCTGCTGAACCAGATAGTAAAACTCCCGGATCATCAGCACCAGAATCCACAGAATTACTAAATACAGAGTCTTTTGAACGCCCGTTGCAAGTAGCTACTGAACCAGAGAGCACAACTACAGAAACGCTTTCACTGGAATCTTCAGAATCACTTGATCCAAATGCATCTGAACTCCCGTTACAAGCAGCTAGTGAGCCTGAGATTAAAACAGTTGAGTCTCCTCTACAAGAACCTGCAGAATCTCTTCATCACGACTCATCCGAACACTCATTGTCAATAGCTACTAAACCACAGGGTCAAACTCCGGAATCATTTAAATTAGAAGATCTAGAACGAACACAACTCGCTTCATCTGTCCCAATACCTTCCCATTCATCAGCGCTGGAGTCAACAGAAGCATCACAGCCTGTTAAGCCACAACTAACAGAAAATGTAATTTTGCACACGTCATCGTCTGTATTACATACAGAAAAGCCTCAGCATCTGCTGTCTACAGAAGCCATGGGGGCACCAAGTAAAATATCTACATCAGATTTAGCAGAAAAGGTTAATGATGATCCATCCAATCCAACAAAATTAGCAGCATCCGCATCAATATTGACATCCCAGGAATTGTCTTCATAACAATTTTAGGATGTATGTCGTGTTCTTAGACAGTTATTGCTATTACTTTAACTACGTTCTATTTATGGTCGGCAAGGAAGCGGAAAACCTCTCCAAGCGTTTCAGTTTGCTCATTATTATACCCTGAAGCTGATTGATTTTTTACTGAATCTGTACCCATGTAGTACCTTCGTATTTTGAGCATCGCCAAGCGCTGAATACTCCCCCACTAAAGCCTAATTGTCTTCGAGGACAACTGAATAACATCTCCAGAGGAGCAACCATGCAATAACTGGTGACTGTCTCATTTGTGATCAATGAATGTATAGTATACTAAGTTCCTGTTCTTGTGAAATAGTTGTTGTTTATCAGATAATTAATGTTTGTGACCATAAAATATTTTAATGTTACATCATTAGTATTTTTCTCCGAATAATAGAAGTATATTCCAGAAGGAAATTTCCGTTTTCTGTCAGCATTTACAAATTACAGACAATATTCATTAGCAAAATGAAGGCATTTTTGCTGAGGGTAAGAAATACGTTGTTGGTTGCAAAGGAGCTATTGCAATTTTTATATGGGTTTTTCATACCACCAATGAAATACTAGTATATATAATATATTATAATGTATACATATACTTTATAAATATATGATATATATATATATATATTAGTATATATATATATATATGTGTGTGTGTGTGTGTCTGTGTGCGTGTGCGTATGTATGTATGTATATATATGCCATTGCAAGAAACCAAAGAGATGTCATATTGAAGTTTACTATTAACTGGTATTAGTACTTTGTTAACCAAAAGACGGCATAATATAATTATGTAAAGTGCAAGCAGAAGACAATTGTTGTTTATTACTACAGATAAAGACAAGATTTCTCTTTTCTCGTTTTACTGTGTGGACTTAGTTTTGTCCAAGGTCTTAAGTTTTACCAATATAGTTATCGTATACAACCCTATGGTGAGCAAAAATGAACCTATGCTGTATTTTCGTAAACCAGGTGGCGAATTCTATAAACGAATGAGAGCAGTCGTGGAGAGAAATTTAGAGTTGTGTCAATGTAGGGATCAGCAGAGGTTCTCTCAATGGTTTTCCCTGTTCCTTCTCTCTTGTACAGTTTCTTGACGTTTCTATTGCTCACCTGCAGTTCCTCGTCATGAAAGAAGCAGTTTAAACTCAAAGCTCTCACCAAAAAAAAAAAAAAAAAAAAAAAAAAAAGTACGTGTTTGGAACAAATAAGAACGATGCTGGTGCTGAGATGAGAAGCACAAATTGAGTAACAAGCATCAATTCCCATGGGACAATTGACGATATAGGAGCTGCAGCTTCGAACTGAAATCATTAACCCTTGCATATATATATATATATATATATATATATATATATATATATATATATATATATATATATAATGTTGTATATCTTCTTTATGTGTATCTTTTTTATGAGTACACTGTACGGTTAAGAATACGGTAATTTCGAAGGTTATTTTCCAATTAATTTATTTGCGCATTCCGTGAATTGCGGAATCTGGAAACTTAGTTGAGCTCCAAGGAGCAGCGAGCGAGTGGCTGATCATTTAAAGATTTTCGTTCAGATTCCCTCGGACTTGAAGGGACGAGCGGACTTGGAACTTGGAGGGAGGCACCTACGGAAGAGGTGTGGTTGAACTTGAATCATGTGCTTCGTTATTTCCTTTGGAACTCTAGTTGATAAGGGTATCATTTATTTACTTCGCCCTACCTCCTCTCCCTTATTATTGTGATGATGGTATGGGGCATTGAAAAGTAAATGCTCAGTGTTTACTCAAGAACACATTTACGTAGGACTAAGTTGTGTAAGGTTATGTAACTACACTTTCTACTTAGGTAATAGCGTATTTTCGGAATCAAAGTTCATGCATTGTTATTGTAAGGCTTTTTTTTTTTAACACGTTTCTAAATGTTAGAGCGTTGCAGCCATTCTGGAGGAAGGAAAACGAGGAGAAACTTAGAGAGTAATAAAGTGAAAAAATAAAACATTTATTTTGTGGCTTGTCTATTGCTTGTTCTTTTGAGGGCGACTTAATCCGCGGAACCCGAGACTCTTTTGTAATATGTATACCTACTCTGGAGAACCTTTGGTCATAACATAATAGTAAGTATGGAACAAGTAATTTAGTAATAGGTAGTCCGCTTGATAATTGTATGGCTAATCAGCAAGAGGGTTGTAGTGCTTTTTGATAAACATGCTAGAAGTTTAATCCACAACCTTTTGTTGAAACTTGATTCCCGAAGTTTACAAAGTACGCTATATTTGAGCCGCATCTTCCTATGAACACACTGAGAGAGCGTTTTTCACCATAGTGAAGTATAGGCCTTTGCAGAATAAAGACATTTTTTAGCCAATATCGTATTCATGGGAGAATTATTGTTGTTTCACTACCACCCTCCCCTTGTATTTGGGGATTTAATAGAAATGCGTCTGTTGAACACTCGCTATAAATAAAAAGGTTCAAAGCAGTGGTTGCTGTACTTTTCCCATGCCATTTTGAACAACAGCTCGGATGCTGCCGTATATATGCAATGATGTGCATGTTTATCAATACTGATAAGGGGCATTAATGGCGTATTACTGTCTGGCAACGTGAACTGCAAAGAGGGAAATGTGTGGTGAAAAATATTGTAAGCGCTACTGAAGCGTACTATAACGCTCAAGATTTGCTTTTAAGATAAATTGCAGTTGATGTAAAAGAAAATTACTGTAACCATACAACCATATCCAAAACGCCCATAAAAGAAAAAAAAAAATCAGTGTAGCCGAACTATGCAAATAACTGGTTTAATCATATATGGTATATTTTCCAGTAGGCCCAGCAGTTATGATTTCGAGTAACTAATGTAGTACGTATTCGGAAAAAGCATATCATGGTATGCACTATCACTAATAAGTATTAGTATATCCTTAAAACCATAAATCAAAGAAATTTACATTATTCTGCCTTAGGACCTCCCTTCACGATGGCTGCCTCTCACGCCAGGAGCATGAGCCGACCTCCCACTCGTAGTAGGCTTACAGTACTAAGGTGACGAATTATACAGCACCTGTATACATAGCCTAAACACTTCCTTACAGCTGTGATTCAAATTCTTAGAAAACAAAGAAGTAATGCCTGCAGTAGAAGAAATTAAATTTCAGATTTAGAGTGTCGTACATTACCCATATAGGATAAATATCTGGAGATGCTATCCACAATATAGAAACAACAGGGGGAGAGATTGGACAGACAAGCGACGATCGCGTACACTATGGCGTCATTGTTATGCTATCGTTGTCAGAGATGGCATCGGTATCATCTGCGGAGACCAGCGGCAAAAAAGCCACTTCTGGCACCCAGTGCTGGGTCATCAGCTGTGTCAATTACAGGAACAAGTTCACAAAAGAACAGGGGATCACATTTCACAAGTAAGAGACCTTTTTTTCTTTCATGAAAATCTTTATGACTATTGAAATAACCTCAAGTAAACGTGTGTTAGATCGCAGTCAGTTTCGCTCCTGCTTTTATCTCTAATAAAATACGTAATGAATGCTGTAATAAACTTGTTATTAAAGCAGGGGCGTTGTTTATCCGTGGTACGTGCCTACAGTTCGTAAAAGATAATTCCAAATGACGAATTGTATAGAATAAAAGTTGTTTAGTGTGCTGAAATCTACCTGAAAAGTCACTGGCATGCACAGTTACCATCAGTCCATACAACCATAGTTATGCCTGACTATTTTTCCTACTACTTGCACTTCAGCAATATACATAGGCTAGTATCATGAGACCTAGATCCAGGCCTGTTGCAGTTTTAAGTGTTAATGAAATGTTATGGTATCTTACCTAAATGTTATCAATAAGTTCTCAAACCTGGCATGGAGAGGACTCTGTTAAATTTGATCTGCCCGAACACTTAAAGGTAGTATATTCTTCAAATTTACCATTATCATTATTTACTTAAAAGGAAACTTCAGATTCATACTACGTTATAGCTTGAAAAACCGGGCTCGGACTGGAAACACTAATTGGGACCTTGCCTAAGATGAGCTTGTTTCACTTATCCCAACACGCAGTACACACTAGTGAATATTGGTTGATAGGTATCAGGCTATTGAACCTAGGCTATTATTAATATTATATATATATATATATATATATATATATATATATATATATATATATATGCCGATGGCTGAAGCTTATATGGGATGACAACGTTAAGAGATGACAATTATTTTACCATATTGTGTCAGTTTGACCCATGAATAGAGAACGATCATTAGTTATGCCTCTAGAGTGAAACAGGACTCTAAGTTTATGGTGGAAAGAAAGGCACATAACGTCGACAAATTGGTCAACTATATTGCTCAAATGTATACAAACTACAGCAGACAGAATTAAGATTTTTATTTCTTCATCTAGTACATATTGTCCTTGGTAAATGCTGCAAAGATAGTTTACCGGTCATTAAAGACTGCTGAGAAAATAACCATAATGTAGTTGCCATATCTAGAAAATTTTATGGATTAGCTGTAGAAAAAATATACCAGCAAAATTAAATATTTGTATTTTTGCATACAGTCCATATTGTGTATAGTAAATGGGACATAAATCATTTGACAGTCTTGACGGACATCCGAGAAAACACGTTTTAAAGAGTACGGGGTTTTCCATAATATTGTTTGGGATTGCGCTGCATGAACGATCCCCTGGCAACGCCGCCAGGCCGCAGTGCCCGTCACTGAGGCCACCGAGAAAGATTGCTTTGGCTACTATACGCTGTTCAATCTCTCCTCTTCTATATCTATGGGTAGTCAGTCCCACACAGTTCCACTGTAGTTTTATGTAACCATAATCTGTGACGTCACATAACTCAGTCGAAGCGACAATTTACCATAAAGGTATATACCTGGAGTGGTGATCTCTATACCAGTCTACATAGTTTTGTGGTCTTCCACCAGGGCGGCGCTACAAAGCCTTGCAGCCATTTTTAAAGGTCCGGTAACCCACAAATTAGGGCAAATGGGAATTTTCTTATCATTAATATTTAATGAGTAAGTATTTAGCAAATTTTTTAGGGTTTAATAAGTGTTTAGTGACTTTATGAGTAAGTGTTTAGTGAGTGTATAGTTTAGGATTTAGTGAATGTTTTGTGAATATTTATTGTGTAAGTATTCAATGGATGTTTAATGAATGTCTTGTGAATGTTTGTGTGCAAGCATTCAGTGAGTGTTTAGGGTTTAGTGAATGTTTTGTGTGTGAGTGTTTAGGGTTTAGTGCATATTAGTGTTTAGTGTATAAGTATTCCGTGAATGTTTAGTGTCTAAGTATTCAGTGAATGTTTAGGGTTTTGTGAATGTTAGTGTTTAGCTAATGTTTGGTACATAAGCATTCAGTAAATGTTTGGTGAGCGTTTAGGGGTTAGTGAATTATAGAGTTTATTGAATGTTTAGTGTGTAAGTATTTAGTTAATGTTTAGTGTGTAAGTATTCAGTGAATGTTTAGGTTTAGTTCATGTTTTGTGAATGTTTGTGTGTAGTGAGTGCTTTGTGAGTGTCTTGTGAATGTTAGTGTTCAGGGACTGTTTAGTGTGTAAATGTTTGTTAAGTGTTTAGTGAATGTTGTGAATGCTATTGTTTAGTGAATGTTTAGTGTATAAGTGTTTATTGAGTGTTTAATGGGTGATGAGTGGATGGTCATTCACTGTTATTGTTTAATGAGTGTTTTGGGGTTTAATCAGTATTTAGGGTTTAGTGAGCATTTAGCATTTAATGAGTGCTTTGGGTTTAGTGAGTGTTTACTGTATAGTGGGTGCTTAGTGAATGTTTAGTGAGCATTAATATATAGTGAGTACTTTGTGAGTGTTTGGTGTATAGTCAGTGCTTAGTGATTGTTTAGTAGTTAATTAATGTTTAAAATTAAGGAAGTGTTTAGTGAATATTGCTGAGTTTTTAGATATAGTGAGTATAGTGTTTTATGAGTGTTAGTGAGCATTTAGTGTATAGTGAGTGTTGAGTGTGGGTTTATCTTAACTGTGAGCTTAGTGAGTGATTGTAAAGCAAGTGTGTTTTTAGTGAGTGTGAATGTCTATACTCTGATTTTTTTCCATCTGTCCATCTGCCTGTGGTAATTGAGCATGGCAACACTGCGTCCTGGGCTTTAAATAATATCCTATTTCGAATATTAACGGTGTAATTCGGATACAGTAAATTATTCAAACACTTTTCAGTTGCAAATGTACACCCAGATATCCTTTTATTTACCTAAAACTTAGACATAGCGAAACTATTTAAAGCCCGGGATGCAGTGTTACCATGCGTGACCACCACAGGCGGGTGGACAGAGGGAAAAAAACAGAGTATAGTGAGTGTAAGTGTATTGTGAATGTTAGTGTTTAGTGTTTGTACATTACTGTCTAGTTAATACTTAGTGACTGCATGCAAAGAAAGTCCTGTAATTTAGGCCTTGACCACAATGGTTGGAGTGCTTGGGCTAACCTGTTTTTGTAAGGTAATTTTTCCCAATGAAATTGGGTCCAGTAATAATGATGATAATAATAACAATAATAATATCAACAACACTAATAATAATAACTATAGCGAAAATAATAATAGTAATAGCAATAATAATATCATAATAATAATTGTAAAAATACTAATAGTAAAAATAATAATGATTATAGTAATATAGTATAGTACTATGAACTGGACCGAGACCTTTCAATATGGCCGCCCAAAGTCACACTCTCGGCAGAGAGATCGCCACTCCAGTGATTGAAGTCTCTATGTAATTTACTGATGTAAACATAGGGATAACTGCCTTTTTTACACTTTGAAATGCGATTTAATAAATATGCCTCCATAGATTTTAAGCGGTGAATGTGATTTTGGACATATGAAATATTGTAGTCCATGTGAATATCAATGTTGCAGAAATCAACTAGGTGAAATGTACAAATAAGGTTGTGTGTGTGTGTGTGTGTGTTTGTGAAACTTTTAGACTCGCAGGATCCTGGAGACAGGTCAAGGGATTTTTCGACAGATTTTTTAAACTTCCCTTTCTTGGCCTTGCTTGCATTTGGAACCTCGTTGTCAATTGTTTTTAAGTTAATTTCCTTTTGTGAGCTGTCCGTTAGCGCGAGTCCGCCTTTCAGTTCATGTATTTTGTTAAATTAACATTGTTTACTTTTGTGATAAAATTGGGGTTCACAGTTTTCTAACAAAGTTAGGCATGTAAAGTTAACAAAATATATGAACTGAAAGGAGGACTCGCGCCAGCAGACAACTCGCAAAAGGAAATTAACTTAAAAACAATTGATAAACGAGGTTCCAAATGCACGCAAGGCCAAGACAGGGATGTTTAAAAAATTCAGTGATCTCAAGTCTCCAGGATCCCGCCAGTCTCTTAAAAGTTCACACACACACACACACACACACACAAACCTTATTTGTACATTTCGCCTATTCGATTTCTTCAATATCGATATTCACATGAACTACAATATTTCATATGTCCAAAATCGTATTCACTACTTTAATCTATGGAGGGATATTTATTAAATCGCATTTCGAAGTGTGTAACGGGCAATTATCCCTATGTTTACATCAGTAAATTGTGGCTTCGACTAGGTTGTGTGACGTCACAAAATCACATGTGAAAATGAGTCCCAAATTCGTCGCTGGAGCGGGATTGCCTTGCCATTACTATGTCGTGATGCTATTTGTGCAAGATGTAGTTCGGTGGTCCTCCACCAGGGCAGGCAGCACTGCAGAGCCATGCAGCCATCTTGCAAAGTCTGGTAACCATACAAATTGAACAGGTTTTTTTTTCATCTGTCCATCCGCCTGTGGTGTTTTGGCATGGTAACACTGCGTCCCAGGCTTTTTTTAAATAGTTACGCTATGTGTAAGTTTTAGGTAAATAAAAGGATATATGGGTGTACATTTGCAACTGAAAAGTGTTTTGATATTTTACTGTATGCAAATTACACCGTTAATATTCGAAATAGGGTATTATTTAAAGCCCGGGGCGCAGTGTTACCATACGCAAACACCACAGGCAGATGGACAGATGGAAAAAAAAGTATATTGCATTTTGTCAGTTATGAAGAATTATCTGCAGTATGCAGGCTTGTACGATACCGTCCATGCCATCATTTATTTGTTTATTTATCTATTTTTATTTTAGATATCAAAGGCAGTGTTCGAGTTTAACGAAATGTATGTCACCATCCGTAGTTTCTCAACGAATGTCATAAAATGACAGTTAATTTCCAACCCTCCCGCATTTTGCGGAAATCTCCCGTATTTCGAAAATTCTCCCGCATTTTAATATAATCCGCACTTTGTTGAAGTTCGTAATTCTTACTAATGCTTATTTTTCAGTAATATAATTATTTCCTCAGTAAGGCTGCCAAGTTAGTTCTAACCTTACCTCACAGTAACGCTGATGAAGAAAGGGTGTTCAGTGTTGCCAAAAAGAACTTCACCTCTCAGAGAGCCAGTCTTAATATTGAAGGGACACTAGACTCACTAATTACCTGTATAACGAATGAGTTCGCCCATAAGGCTTGCTATGAGTATAAACCAAAAGTGAATGACTTGTGAAAGCTAAGTCATTAACATATGCGTACCTATGCCCGAGCACACCCTAATGTTCAAAAATAATATCACACTCATATTCTGCCCATAAAATACATGCAATGAAATGCACAGCAGGCTACAAACACAGTCATTTTGTCATATGGATATAAATATGTATTTTTCTTTAATTTTAGTATATTCATGCATGAAATTATGCACCTATGTTCTTAGTAGATAGATAAAATGCAGTATGTTGAGAATTATTGGATGAATTTTATTAAATTAATGACATTCTGCCTTAGATTTATGAAACTAGCCTTATTATATATATATATATATATATATATATTATATATATATATATATATATATATATATATATATATATATATATATATATATATATATATATATATATATATACTATATATATAATCTCCAGCAAAAGTTTCAGGTAGGTTGACAGGTCTGTAATTTACATTTCCATTAAAAGAAAAGTGTTAATTTCTTTATCATTAATTTTACTGTAGATTTTTTATTGTGAGTTACTAGTTAACAATTACTAATTATTATTTTTCAATTGTAAATAATATTTTTTCATCCTTATTTCGCAAATGGGACAAGATTTTCCCGCTTCTTCATCCCCGCCTAAATGTCTGGTCTAGGTTATGTCCCAATTTCTTAGCACTTAGCAGCACACTTGGTGTTCTGAGGGGACATTCATGGGGACCAATAATGGCGAGCAATGATATTCCTTATTTTTATCTTCATGAAGACATCGAACGATCCATAAGTATCTCATATAAGCTAATTTGCATGTTTGGCTAAATGTGTATGGGGGAAGTTATAAAAGAACGCTAGGTTAGTTCTTGTCTCTTATAATTTCACTACAGTAATAATTTTTCTTCTGGTCCTTCGAACCACATCCATGATTGACATAGCCTAACCTTTCCTGGTTCTCGGCTCTCTTTTGCATAAACAAGTCGGCTAACGTTACAGCGGTGCCTAACCTTGTTTACATTCTTATCGGTTAGGCTAGGATTTCGTCATTGTTCCGATTCATTCATAACTTTTTTTGTTAACCTAACATAACTTTAGTAACTTGGAAGTTAGCGCAATTTTACCTTTATTTTTGTCTCCATTTCTCAGAACAAATCATTTACATAGCCCACTCATTATATTTACGTAAATTGCAAAGAAATTTGTTACATTATTAGTTTTGTGGGTTGTAAATACACAATTTGTGATTTTGAGTATTAAACACTTTGGAATTTATGCTAACATTTATTTTCAAGTTAATGTAATCTAATTTGTGTATTATATTTATTTAGGGTGGCCTAAGTGAGTTTTGAACCTTACCTTATTTGACTTTTGTTGTCAGCTGTACATGTATTTGTAGAATTTGCCCAGGGTAGCCTAAGGTTTTTGGCTACCTTTTCGCTATTTGTAACAGCCTTTGCATTTAGCTTTTAGATCATTTTGACTGTATGGTTAGCCTTTTTCCGTGGGTTAGTAGTCTTTTGCTTTGGCTTCTTTAGCCTGGCTTCCTTAGCCTCTTAGTTTTGGCTCTTGGTTTTGCCTACTGATTTTGACTATTTTACAGCTAGCATTTTGCTTACAACAAGTATTTGAAATTTATTTATGATCCATATTGAAGTTACAATTAGCTGTAACTATCATGGGAACTTTTAAGATTACTGATCGCTCACTTAATGGGTACAAGAGAGCTGTTACTAGAGCCCTACATAATGCTACAGCAGCTATTGGTGTAACTAGTCCAGCTCAGTGATGCCGTTTTTTCTCCACAACATTGACTTTCAGCAGTGTTACCATAGGCAGTTCATCTGATTTTTTTTTTTTTTTACTTTATTTATGATTTAATGATTAGAATGCGTATTTTCCGATGTAGAATGATTTTCCGTGATGTTAGAAAACTTCAAGTCACTAGCTTAATATAAAGTATTTTTGACGAAGAAAAATAAAGGATTTCAATAAAATTCATTTGTATAAATAAGCAGGATATGTTTTATATCTTTATTTTCATAATAAAACATAAAAAGCCAAAGTGAAGAATTTTTTTCTTCAGTGCCGTGGCCTGTGGTCGGAAGAGCCACGGAGGGTTGCCAGATATCACCAGAAAGCCACACTAATAGACAAAATTCCTCAAAAGGGCAACCCTGGTCCAGCTTTGATGACTAAAATCCAGTGTGGAAGCGTTACAAAAGCGATGGAACAAATATTTGGATGTGTGGGATCAATATATCTCCAAGAGATATTCTTTGAATGATGATGAGTCTAATGCGCTTGAGAAGAATCGTGCACAATATGAAGTTTCGTATAATACTGAGACCAATAAATTATTAGAGGTTTTAGATCAACTACAGAGCGCAGTTCCTGGAATTTCCAATCCTGTTCCAACACAACAGAGTGCCAAGGTTCACTTACCTGAAGTAAAGATTAATAGCTTTGAAAGGTAGAAGATCGGCAAACTTAATGGGACAGTTTCCGTTCATTAGTTCATGATCGTAAGGATATGGACAATGTATTGAAAATGACATGCCTTAAGTCATGTTTGAAAGGTGAAGCATGGTTAGTTGTCTCAGAGTATGATGATGCTATTGCAGCTTTGCAAGAAAAGGTAAAGCAAACTCTTCAACGCTATGTTACTGATTTGCGGTCTTTCCATTGACTTACTGCTTTCTGTTACAGAGTAAGTTGCCTATAGAGACAGAGATGGTCATTTTTCAGAAATGTCAGACTAAATATTTTCAACTGTTGATCAAATCAGCAAGGCCTTGCCGACATCCTCGAATTTCATGATAGGATGCTAAATAGTGGCAAATTACAGTGTGGAAGTGATAAAATTTCGCAGGATAGTGGCAAATCTCAAGTTAGATAATATAAGTGAAATTCTCCAACCAGGCACGGCAGGTATCTACAGATAAGACTCAAATTGGAACTTATTCAGTTGAAGCAACATCTTAAAACCAATGTTTATTGTGTTCATCAGCTAGGCAAAGATCGAGACGGTGCTCAAAGTATGCTGATGCAACTTTCCGAAGATGGCTGATATTTATGGGGCAGTGTCCTAGATGTTTAAGAATTAAGCATGATGGCAGGTGTTTGCAACCTGCTAAATGCTTTCTTTGTCTACAACAAGACTAATCATAATGATGTTTTTTGCTACAGCAATTTTGGAGGCAAGTTAAAAAGTGAGGTGAAATCAGACAGTACTGTAAAGTCAGATAAGAAATTTAACAGTACAAGCATTGAAGTTAAGAGTGTAGTTTTGAGTACAAAGAGTACTGGGTCCAAATATTCTTCTGCTTAAGCTACGACTTGGGTCAAGGTATCTAATGATAAATCCAAGTCAGAGTATGTTCACTGTGTGTGTGTGTGTGTGTTTTTTTTTTTTTTTTTTTTTTTTTTTTATCGCAGATTTCATTTATTACTTCCAAGTTAGCTAAGGCACTACAACTAAAGACTGCTGAGTCAACAACTGTTTTTGCAAGGTTTTCAGTCCCAGCCAAAGGAGGGGCAATTTAATATTGTGACACCTCTAGTCTCTTGAGGTAGGAGGATTAAGAAGATGAGAGTTGTAATTGTTGATAAGTTACCAGGTAGTATTTCTGCACCTAGCATTCTTATATAAGGTTTATCAAATGCTGCAGGGTAAAGGGATTAAAACTGCATATGAAATTTCATCTGACACTGTCTCAGGGATTGAACTAATGATGGGTTGTGATTATTTTGCTGATTTTGTGTGTGGTGTTACCAAGTATAAAGGTGTTAGATTGTTTGAAACACCTGGTGATTGCATTCCATTTGGTAAGATTCCCTCGCAATTTTCCAGTGACCTGGAAACTTCCATTAAGACGAATGTTGTTCTTTGCAGATTAACTGCTTATATTTCTCCTCTTCATGTTAACGATTTGACGGAAGAGAATAATGAGTAAGTTCATAAATTATGGAAATTAGAATCGATATGCATCAATCCAACTACAGAAAGTATGTCAGTCCAACTACAGAAAGTACGTCAGTATCGTTGAGTATCAAATGGACAGTATTTTGTTCGTCTTCCCTAGAAAGAAAATTACCCTCTTTTGCCTAACAACTATAAAATGGCTTTAGGTCAAGTGTATTCACTAAGGAAAAACTTATCTAAGGTTCATGGATGTTTGGATGCATACCATGATATCATTCAGGATCAGTTAAAACAGAATTTTATGGAGAAAGATCCTGATGTAGTAGTTGGTGCTAATACACATTATATTCCGCATTATGGGTTGCTTGAAGATGATTGTAATCAAAGGACCCTCCCTGACGGAGAACTTAGGTGATGTTTTGTTAAAGTGTAGAATCAATGATTTTCCATTTGGTGCAGATATTAGCTATGCCTTTTTGCGGGTAAGCCAACAGAATGTTACTCGAGATTTTGTTTGGTTTCTTTGGTTCCAGATCCCCAGAACCCAGAAGCAGGTTCATTTGTTAGTGTAGTTTTTGGTAGCACATCATCTTAATTTTTGTTGATCACAACAGTGGACTATCATTTGAGTAGGTCAGGTAGCCCCTTTAAGAATTTTATTGCCAAATTCTTTTATGTTTATAAACTTCAGGGTCAAATGAAATAGAATTGTTAGAGTTTTTATGCTGAGGCTAAGAAGCAATTGAGGAGTGCCAATATGCCACTCAGGACTTGGGTAACTAACAATGAGAAACTTGAAACTAAAATCGAAAAAGATAAGTGGTTATGTTGTTCCTACCGCTACTTCAGTTCTTGGATTGAATTGGGATGTTAACTCAGACATCCTTAGTCTGAAGTCAGCTAAAATGTTTGTACCTGAAGTAATCACAAAACGCAATTTACTTAGTTTGGTCTCAACTGTTTTTGATATAATAGGATTCCTTTATCCAGTAAACATAAGGGGTAATAATCCTTATTCAAGCTGCTTGGAGGACTGATGCCTCTTGGAATGATCCATTAGGTAGAGAATTTTTAAGTAGTTGGATGGAATTATATGAAGAGTTCAAGGCACTCAGTGAATTTTCAGTACCTTGCAAAGCTGCAACTCGAGGAGTATGCTGTTTTGCACATATTTTGTGACAACTCGACCAAAGTTTATGGTTGTGCAGCCTATTTGGTAGAAAATTGAGAAACTAATCTTGTTATGGCAAAAGCTAAGGTTGCCCCCTTTAAAACAAAAACTCTTCCGCAAATGGAACTGACATAAATTTAGTTAGGAACTAAATTAGCCAACTACATCCACGAAATTTGAAGTGATATTAATATTTCAAGAACTGTAATTTGGTCTGATAATGAGGCCGCTATTCAACTTATCAAAAACTATAATTTCAAAATTTCAAAATTACTTATGTCAAGAACAGGGTGGCTGAGATCGAAGTGTCAGCCAATTATCAAATATTTCATGTGTCTACTTGAGAAAATCCTGCTGACTCAGTGACTCGTGGAGTCGAGGTTTAAAAGTCCTGCTTGGCTACTATGTGAAAGTTTGTGGCCAAGTCAAAAGGATGAAGTTGTAGTTTATGAGACAACAGCAGAGAGACAAATTGATCCAGTTCAGGTTGAATGATTGTTTGAAGTTAAAGAATGTTCTTCTTTGGAGAAGATTTTCATGATAACGATATATATATTTCAGTTTCTGAAAAAATGATTACTCAAGATATCACGCAATCGAATGTCAAAGATAACTCGACCAGATCCAGCAGTTTATTGGCTGAGGTATCAACTTACTAAGTTTAAAGAGACTTTTACTTGGCTGTTCTATTCTGAGAATCCCGATCCTTTTGAATTTAAGAGTTTGTATGATCGTTTGCAGAAACCACATATCTTGTCTGCCGAATGTTCTGATTTGATTAAGGACTTACTAGTTCAATATTTTGATCCATCCATTGGACTGACGAGGTCAAGAGGTCGCCTCCAGCATGCTGAGATTACTGTGAATTCCTAATACCAGGAGAACATTTAAATAACATTTTCATTCCAAAGTAACATAGCTATAATTTACATGGAGGAGTACAGGAAACCCTTGCTACTATTCATCGACAACTTTGGATCCCCAAGGGAAGGCAAGCAGTATGCAGTCATTAGAAAATGTGTGTGCAGGAAAGTTGAAGGTAAAAACTGTGTTTACCCTGGTCACACTTCTTTACCTTTACATAAAGTTGTTTTAAACAGACCATTTGAGAATGTAGGTGTTGATTATTCTGGGCCTATTGTCATTGTACAACTACAAGAGCAGTTCAGCATTTGTGGCATTAGATATGACACCAGAATCATTCTTATTTATTTTTCGTAGGTTTTGTGCCACCTGGTCTGCTCCCAAACAGACAATTTCAGATAATGGGACAAACTTTAAAGCAACTGCCAAGTTTCTAGAGGAAATATCTAGTGATGCTCAAGTACGAGAATATTTTAGTAATCGTGGTATTGTTTGGAAATTCATCGCTCCCAGAGCACCTTTGCCAGATGGCTTCTATGGGAGGATGACTAAAGTCGTTAAGAATTATTTGCGAAAGGTTTTGTATAGTAAGAGAGTCAGTTTAGATGAACTTAAGACTGTGGTTGTTGAGATTCAATCTCGTGTTAGTTTCAGAGGATAAATCTGATCATAATCACATGGACCACGATCAGTTGAATAAGCAATTTTCCTTCTTTTCTGGGATCACTTAAGAGAACGTCATTATGGTTTTGATAGAGCCAGAGAATTGAATAATCTTAAAGTTGGGGATGTTGTTCTGGTCCAATCTGAATCTCCAAGAAGTGAGTGGCCTTTAGGTAGAATTGTTGGGCTTCGACCTGATTCAGGAGTCACATGTTCTGTAGATGTGTACTGCAAAGATCATATGTCAGTACACGAACAGTTGAAAGGCTTGTACCTTTAGAGGTTAGTGAATCAGTGGATGAGGAACTTACAAGTAATCTTGATGATAATGTGAATACTGATGTTCCTAGTTCTGAATTGCCTCATCCCCTTGGTCAAAAAATTGAAAAAGTCCTCAACGTGCCAGCAAAATTAGAGCTGCACTTGAGAGGAGAGAGCTCATAAAACAAGGAGCTCTTTAAGTTAAGTTTAGTTCTTATGTGAGAAATCACCTTCCTTTTTTTTCGTTGCTTGTGATTTTTGAGGGGGGAGGGGAGCTTGGCCCGAAATTGTCAAAAGATGATATAGTTAATTTACATTTCCATTAAAAGAAAAATGTTATTTTTTTATTAATTTTACTGTAGATGTATTGTGAGTTACTAGTTAATAATTACTAATTATTATTTTTAAATTGTAAATAATATTTTTTCATCCTTATTTCACAAGTGGGGCAAGATTTTCCCTCTACTTGATTCCCGCCTTAAAGTCTGGGAACTTATATCCCTGTTTCTTAGCACACATGGCATTCTGAGGGGTCGTTCACGGGGACCGATAATGGCGAGCAATACCATTCACGTATCACGACGGCGTATGCCCACGTATGTGGATCATGGGCATCATTGCAGTGAAATGACCTTGAATAGCTGGTAAACAGGACACGGGCTAACGGACATAAAGCCAACGCCGCAAATGTATGCGCAAAGAAATCAAGGTCGGGTGTCTACCTGGAACTCACGCCGATAGTGTAACGTTCTATGTACATCAACTTCACGTCGTTACCACACCCACCGTTGTGGGGCTGTAGGGTAGAAAATGGCCAGCCTGTAAACAGAGCAGACTGTAAAGTGATGGAACATGTATGAGAGAATGTAAAAATATTGCATTTTGAAAATCCAGGTTGTAAATTCACTTTGGCAGAATTCTGCATGTACTGTAAAATATTGTATATTTTCAACAAATAAAAAAAAATTAAGTCAGACATTATAATATACATACCATTGGCAGTCCCAACATCTTGGGCTTCTTCTGACGGACAATGTGGAGTTTGAGGAAGTAGAATATGTTCAATATCCACTTCTTCCATGTCGCTGTCATCATTCTGTATCTCATCCAACTCAGACTCCTGTAGGTGGATGATGACATTTCCTCGACCTGAGTGTCTGCAGAAGTGGCTGTAGGAGTCTTCTCCGGGCCGAAAGAAGGTGCTGCAAGATGTGACATTGATGGTCCCTTCCTTGGTTGTTTTAGGAGGTTCGGGATCTTGAAGGGCATTGTGGAGAGTACTTGGAGGAAACTGCTGGTCTCGAGAGACGGAAACAACAGCTGACTTGAGGGTTGTTGTTGTTGTTGTATTAAGCCAACACTTCTTGTTGGCACGGGCCTTTCCCTTGGTGCCGACCTGACGTTTTATACCACGCTACAGCGGTGCCATGTGGTACAGGGTTGTAAATGTGCGAATCAGTTTCCCCGTAGGCTACAGCGCAATTAGGAGGCCCACATGCTTCGCAGTGGAAAGAAAACAAAGGCGAACAATGCAGGTGACCCTAGCGCCTACGCTGCAGTAGTCACTGTGGGTCCCACGTGCAGTGCCTGGAGCTACGTCAGGGGACATTTGGCGAGACCACTCACGACTTGTTTCAAACATTTCAAAACTGGAGCGGGCTACGGCGCCCTAGTGGGCGGAGCTTAGAGCCCGGACGACCCATCACCGTACATCTACGATTTTACGTATGTTTTACGTTACATTTACAGTTTACTGATATAAGCTGTTACCAACTACCAATTTCTGCTCATGCGTGGGCATGCGCGTTGATATGTGAATGTGTGACCTTAGTATTATTCATTTATATATTATGCAATCACTTCCTGTGCCTATCTTCACGAAGACATCGGACGACCTATAAGTATATTTATATAAGTTAATTTGCATGTTTGGCCAAATGTGTATGGGGGAGTTATCAATGAACGCTAGGTTAGTTCTTGTCTCTTAGCAGGCGTATACCAGCGAGGATTAAGGTAGACACAAATGATATCTTATTTTGTCATTTAATTCCAGTGCCTGACATTCCTACCTTTGTTGCCTTCTTAGCGAATATTAAAATTTCAATTCAACGAAATTCCAAAATGTTACACTTAGGGAGAATGTTTCAAGACAACATAAACAAAAGCTTAGAAAACAATTACTATTATTCGATTATAAGTAATTTTTTAAAATTTTATTTTTGTTTTTTATATTTATTTATTTATTTATGTATTTTATTTTTTTAATTTTTTTTTACAAATGCTGTCTGTGACGCCATCTTTTAACGTATTATTGTGGCACTCTAGGGCAGTGGGGACCTCAGTTTTGAAATCGCAACTTCATTCATCTTATATGTGACGCATCATATAAAGCAAAAACGAGTTTTTCCGTTATTGAAAGGGCTTAGTAGCAAGTAGATGTGTTGGTTACTGGTTTTGTCAACAAGTCTCGTCTTTTGAACATGTGCCCGTGAAAAGACTTTAGGACGACTTAACCAAAACTTAGAGAAGAATTTCTATTACTCTAATCGAAGTGAAAAAATTGGATTTTTATGTCACAAACCCTGACTTTACGGATATTTCATTCGAACGAAATGTCTCATAGATTTGTAATAGTAATAAAACGAAATTTGGTGGCCTAGGCTAGACTTATACCCTCAAATTATTTATTTGGTAAGGTGCTATATTATTCAAACCTTTGTCTGAGAACAAATTGTTTCCGAATATGTAAAAATAATTTATGATGAAAGTTATTGAACCATCATAGCAAGGAAAAAGTAGCCTCTAGTAACAGCAAGGAAAAGAATCCTAACCTAGCATGTGGTAGGCCTGTGCCTATGGATTCTGCAAGTATTTTGGCTTAGGTACTCCGTGAACAAACATACAAACTGTTTGTTGTTGTTGCTCTTGCAGTATAATTGTTCTTGTAGGGGGCTAGGAAAGCTTTAAAAAGGCCTTAAAAACGAGTTTCGCGCTGAGTTAAAGATACATGAATGTTAGTATAGGATATTTATAATTTATTTATTGGAATGAAAATGTAAAAAAATAAATGTGCATGTTAAATATTACAGAAAAATTATTTTAATAAAGTATATATAGCTAATTCATTTTAATTTTCGTTGGTGAAACAACTTTCTATTTAACTGTAGATTTTACCACTGGCCACGTAAGCTGGAGGTCGGATCATGCCTTGTTATTGTTAATTATTCCAAATATATAAAGATTACTTTATGCCATTCCTAACTTAACTATTCTTTTTCAGTATCGCTCTAAAGCCAAAGCCTCAGAATGGAAGGAAATGATTGCTATCTTGTTTTTCTTTGGTCGGTTTCCTTTACAAATTATGAGACTATACAGATTAGATTGCAAAATTCTTTACTGCAGCTACAATAAACATCAGGATAGAAATATTTCGAAATATACTTTAGTGATGGTTAGTTCACTATAAAAATATAACATATTCTAATACTAATTAAACAAGAGAGAAAGAGAAGCTCCCATAGTGCTTCGTATCCTCAGCATAGTACTTTGAGCTGGACCAGGACTTTCAATATGGCCGCCCCGAGGTCACACGCTCGGCAGGGAGACCGCCACTCGATGTTACGCTCTATATCACCTCCGTTAGCTTGTTAGCAATACGTGACATGGAATATGACCTAGATATGTGAGGCAGAAATAGTCACGTTCCGGTCAGTGAGAGATTTGCGTATATCTCAGTAACTTTTTATAAGGCATCCAAAAATCTTGAGTGTGCATTGCGTGCGTGTCTGTGTGTGATGGAATTTCATGTGGGTAAATACTGAATCATTACAAAATGAAAATAGAAAAACCTTTGGGTCGTGAATGAAAAGGATAGAAACTGGGACAGAGAAGTAGTTTTTGCAAGTATCGAACCGATAAATAATCCGTTTGAGCCCATTACGGATTTGAGTAAAACCTCATGTCATTCCAGAGTTAAGAGCGGTTGAGAAAAGGTTCCCTTGGTCAACTATTCCATGGAAGATTTCTTGGCACATCAGTGAACTCTCAGGCCTATTCTTTCTAAGCGTTACTCCTTACGAAAGATTACATAATGTTAATGATAATCGTACTCGAGAAGAGAAGTTAAAGCAGATTATGGGGGGTTACTTTTAATAAAAGGACTTGTTTTAAAGAGCCAAGCGTATAATAATAATAATAATAATACCCTCTGTGGTATGGTACAGAAATTGTTTACCCTGTAAACACAAATTAATATTTTCTCGTCATTAAATTTTCTTCTCCATCTAATATCTTAATGCTTCTTGACCTGTATCGAAAGCAAGTCAGTTTTCTTATGATGGTTAATTTGGGTCTTTCGAAAAAATAGCAATTAAATATTATCTGATGTCAGAGACGGGAATTTCAAGAAAAACAAAAGTAATATATATAGATAAAAAAAATTAGAAGATACATCAGTTTAAAAAGTAATTAAAGAGAAAAGAAAGAGTAACAAAGGCGAACAACTATATAATTATTTATGATTATGTAAAAATGAAAACTGGGAAAACTCAAACAAAGCAAATTGCCTTCGTCATTACTTTTCCATAATATGTATCCGGGCATCAGTGGGTTGGTGCGCCAGTGACACGCTGGCTATACCCAAGTACCAGTTACCAGCAGGTACCATGGCCTCTGCCCATCTCTCTCTCTCTCTCTCTCTCTCCGCGCGAGTGCTCGAGCTTATATTTCATCAATGAAATTACCGGTGTTTTACAACAAGGTTATCAAATAAGAAAACGGGAATAAATTTAACAATTCTGCTTATAAGCAATTGTCAAACCATTAGCAACTCATGGTTATGTCAGTTCTTTGTACCAGGCAAAACTTTGATAAGTTGTTATTCCAACTACTAATATATATATATATATATATATATATATATATATATATATATATATATATATATATATATATATATAATACAAGAAGCCCATAAAAACACCAAAATACAGGAAGTAAATACTGCATTTCAGAGACCAAACTGTCTCTCTGTTCAGGCAGGGGATGAATGAGAAAAGTTACAGAAAAGTGTGGTATTTATACCAAGAGGTCACAGATAAACTGTTAAGTCACCCCAGTTGACAATTTCTCTTTAATCTTCTTAATCACTGGTGAGAGAAGATTTGGTCTATAATGTCTGAATCCCATGATCCATTTGAAATATTCATTGTGTTTCTTTAATCAAAGCTGATTCTGCCATCTGGATTTTGAACCAACAATTGCTGCTAGAAATTATGTGACAAATTCCAGTTTATTTTGTGGTTGTGGTTATTTATGTAGTTACAAATAGCTGAGCTGTGTTGTCCATACCTAACTGAAGATTTATGTTGTATTAAATCACTGGGGGGAGTGATTTGCCTGCAAAGCCAATGTAAAATTGACCACAGTCAAGGCAAGGGATTTAATATATACTCCTGTATCTTCAGGATTGGATTTTGTTGGACGTTAATCAGGGATTTGGCTAGGTAAAAGCAAAAGGGTTAGAGTTTCAGAGTGCCTGTGTCAACAATGTAAGCCTGTCCAGGTGTAGGATTTTTATTTTTATTTTTATTTTTGTTGTAAGGCATCTTTCTGGTCTTGTTTTGAGGGGAACGGTAGAAGATTGTGTTTGCTTTCTGAATCACTTTTTCAATTATATGGTCAGGGTACTGTAACGATGACAGCTTCTTACGGATTAGTTCAATTTCCTTTTTCGGGAGGTCCAGGGAACAAATGCATAAGGCTCTTTAGAATGAAATAATGAAAGTGATAATGTTGGTTTTCTGTATATGGTAAATTTGTATTCTGACGTGTCTAATTATTAAAACACCAAGAAAAGGAATTTTGTTATCTATTTCCCAGTCAAATTTGAATTTGATGCTGAGCACTAATACATTTAATTTTAAAAGCAATGCTTTTGAATTGTCCCACCTATTATCTCAAAATGTTAGGATATCTAGATTTCATAGTTGCTTTCGATAAATTCAAATTTGGTCTAAACTACAGACATGAAAACATATGTTTAAAAGGCATTTTACTCAAATATGCATTAGCTGACCTTAGCTGTTCCCCGTAGATTTATGATAGCCATCCGCTCGCAACGAAAGTTAGATTTAATAGGTAGATCCGACAAAGAAGGAAAAATCGTGATCGCGGACAAGACTTTTACCAGACAAAATCAACCAACTCTTTGGTGACACAAAAACTTATGACAAATTGACGAAAAATCCCCTCCTAAACGTCCCCACAGACTTTTTTTTCTTGAAAAGTAAGATTAATTGGCAAAGACAAAAAAAAAGCATTGCACTCCTGGCGAAATTTAAAGTCATCAACCCAAATCTACCTTACTTTTATGGCCTTCCCAAAACTCGAAAAGATAATCTTCCAGTCAGATCCATAATCACATGTGCCGGAGCTTTCAATTATAAAATTTCCAAGTGGTTAGCTGGCTTCCTTTCCTCTTTCTTTGGCACATTTTCTCCCAGTTACATTAAACATTTTGCAGATTTCTGTCAGATTCAGAGCTCATATACCACTTCACAACATAAAAACTTTTAAGCCTAGATGTAGATCCCTATTCACTAAAGTACCAGCACAGGACGTTCTACAAGTTTTGAGGAGAAAATTATCGCCCTATTCAGATCATTTCCCATTGGCCTAGATAAAGTTAGTTGAATTGTGTGTATCTAATAACGTCTTTCCATTCGGTGTCATTCTATAAACAAAAATTCTGATGCAGTATGGGTAGCCCTTTAAGTCCTGTTTTAACTAATCTGTACATGGAATATTTTGAAACTACAATAATAAATGCAATAAAACCTAGACATGCTGTGGATGAGATATGCAGATGATATCCTAACTATCCTTACATTATGGGATAATAGGTGGGGCAATTTCAATAAATTTCTTTCAAAATTGAATGTATTAGTGCCCAGCATGAAATTTAAAGTTGATTGGGAAATAGACAACAAAGTTCCTTTTCTTTAAGTTTCAGTGATTAGAGAAACGACAGAAAACAATATTACCATGTGCAGAAAACCAACATTTTCACCATAACACATTCATTAATTTAGTTTTCATGGCACTTCTATCAAAATTGAAGTAGCCAGCAATTTATTCATAAGAGCCTTATGTATTTGTTCCCCAGATCTCCTGGAAAATGGATTTGAACTAATTCATAAGCAGTTGTCATCTTTAAAGTACCCTGACCATATAATTGAAAAGGCGATTCATAAAGCAAATGCAATCTTCTACTGTCCCCCTCAAAACAAGACCAGAGAGATGCCTTAATACAAAATAAAAATTCTCACACCTGTACAGGCTTAAGACGTTGAAACAGGCACTCGGAAACTCTAACCCTTTTGCCTTACCTACCTAAATCAACCAAATCCCTGATTAACGTCCAAGAAAAGCCAATCCCCAAAGACATAGGGGTACATGAAATCCCTTGCCTCGACAATGATAAATTTTACATAGGCTTTACAGGCAAATCACTCCCTCAGAGATTTAATACAACATAACCTTTAGTAAGGTATGGACAACAGAGCTCAGCTATTTTTAACCACATAAATAACCATAATCATAGAATAAACTGGAATTTGTCACATATAATTTATAGCAGCAATTGTCGGTTCAAAAGCCAAATGGTAGAATCAGCTTTGATTAAATAAAGAAACACAATGAATATTTCAAAGGGATCATGGGATCCAGATATTATAGACAGAATCTTCCTCCAACCAGCGATTATGAAGATGAAAGAGAAATTGTCAACCAGGGTGTCTTAACGGCTGACCTGTGACCTCTTGTGATAAATACAACTTTTTCTGTAACTTTTTTCATTCATCCCTTACCTGAAGAGAGCTAAAGTTTGGTCTATGAAATGTATTATTTACTTTCTATATTTTGGCGTTTTTATGAGACGGAATTCTGTTTTAACGGAATAATATATATATATATATATATATATATATATATATATATATATATATATATATATATATATAAAGACTGACGAACAAAGCTTCGCCATGTTGGTAACATAAATGATCATGAAGAAATTTTCCAAAAGTCTATTTTTTCTCCCTACATGATTATATCAGATACTATTAGACGTTTCAGTTCGTGTGATGTTGTGATGAATATTCTTTCCTTTCCAGTCTTCATTACTTATGATTATAAGTTTTTATACGGATAAGATCTCGGTTGAAATGAAAGTACGTATCTATTTTTTTCTGTCGCTGTGTCGTCGCTGGTTGCATGGTCTAAGAATGTATCTTCCGAAGAAAGCAAACATTTTTGAATGTTTTCTCCCTCCTTATTCTTGAGCAAATGAGGATTTGTGGTCTTTTCTTCTAGTATATTGCGTTCGTGTTTATTATTCCTTTGGTGGAGAAGATGGTAGCCTCTTGGTTTTCCACATGCTCTTTTCAGTCCTTCCTGCTTCAACCAACAGCGAAAGAATGGGATTGAACGTGTTGTCGCTTATGATAATTTCCAGCTCTATCAACTGTATACAGTAGTCCCTCTATTAAAGGAATAAACGAAAGGGACAAGAGGAGCACCAGGATTTCTGAGTTTTTTTTTTTTCCGATGGACAGCGAATGTTGAGTTAAGAACACCCGCTACCCTCACTTACCAAGCTCGGTATTTCTAAGTTCTAAACTTATGAGAGTTGGTACTGACACAACTTTATGAGAAACTGGAAAGTGTTTACATTAAAATCTCTTTCCTTCTCTTTTTGAAAGTGCGTGTATCTATATATATCTTGCTTAAGTATAAAATATACAAAAACACGCATAGAAACGCGTGTCAAAACGTTATTTCCTGGTTATTTCAATATATGGGATACACACATCATTAATGATGTGTATCACTCGTAATGATTGTACAGACGGCCAACGAAGAATTGGCGTAGTTTCTTAATTCATTGTTCGTTATGGAAATATTGCCATATGCAGGTGCCAGATTATTTGCTTAACAATAAATAACATTCCTTTCAAAGGTGCTATACTTGAAATAAATTACATTAGAATAGAGTAGATATATTCAATGATTAAAGATAATTATTTTACAAAGTAAGGAAATATATACCAATGGGTCCACGATTTCTAATTTTATTCTCAACTCTAGCTTCGTGACAGCATACCGAAGCATTTTGAAGTTGACTTTTGCTGCCGGTCGAGTCTTGACTCAACGTATCGTACTGCACTGGGATGTTGTCATTTCGTCTCCTACAGCCGATAAACAATACATCCAGTCGTTAACATTCTTTGAAAACGATGTTTAATTAAACTAATTTTGCCCTTTGATCAATAAAATAATTTGCATGACATAATATTTAGTGGGCCTAAATTGGACTTCTGATTTTCACACATGATTAGCCTAGGTCTATTTTGAGGCAGTATACTCTCTCGGATACGTAATATATATATATATATATATATATATATATATATATATATATTAATCTGCTTTATTTAATTATTCCTGTTATTCTTGTTTTATTAGCATGCTCGCCTTTCTTCGTATCCTTTTCATAATTGCTTAACATAATTAACTCAGACCTAGCTATCAAAAAAAAAAAAAAAAAATCAAACGAATATAATTCAGTCTTATTTTTTATCGAATTCCTTGCATATCACCTGTTTCATTTGGACACGTTGGAAAGCTGTGGGAGTCAAAACTGACGAATACATTAAGAAAGGCTTACTTTCATTAAAGCTTTCTTAGGTTGATCTTTCTGTAGTTATTCATTTCTTCTAACTAGAAATTAATTCAAATTAGTTTCACATGTATATCTCGACCTACTACCATAAGCATATTATAAGTAGCTGAAAGGATAAGAAATATGAAAGGTGACGTTCTCGTTTAAGTCTATTTCATGTTTTTATTTCTATTTTTTTTCAAGACTGCTTAATCAAGGGTTGCTCTTGACGGCTACAGGGTGTAACACGAGTGTATGCACATATTTTGGGGAATGAAAGATAAAGTTTCTTTGAATAGAAAATATTTTATAAACATGCATTTTAAGGCGCCCGTTGTCGGTGCGGGGAATTTCAAAATAACCGTTATCATTACTGATGCTTTCAAGCCATGGAGTTCGTAGTGAGAAGTCGGCTCGAGTCGCCCGAGATGTAGAAGAGAGCGGAGGTGGCGTATAGGAGTGATGGAGGGATTAGGCCGATGTTGATAAAGTATCTCCTAATAAAATGTATGCTTTAGCTTTTGAAGAAAAAATATTGCATGCATCATAGAAACTGTTTCCCTCCCTATCTGTGGTATTCACTGGCCACCGATAAAAAACAAAACAAAAAGAGTAAGCCTAACTGAATCTCTCATCCATCAAAGATACGTTTGCTTATTCATTAGACTTATTCATTAGACACCTATCAAAGATTTCAAGTGGAGATTTAAAAATCTCTTCCTCTCCATCTAAAGTATTCATCAGACACCAGTCATAAGCATAGAGCTAGTCATGATTCCTGGTTCAGCAATGTCGTGACGATGCACTAGAATTCAAAATTCACAAATGAATGTTGTTCAGCAACGTTTACACTGTATTGTCTTGCTCTCTTGTGGTGCTTTGAGGTGTTCCACCTCTAGGCCCATGTTCTAAATTTTGCCGTTCTTTAAACAATTTGACATCTAGGCATGCATTCTCTCCGGTTTATTAAGCTTTCTTGATATCTCTCCAACAGCAACTTGCACCGAATGCAGTGCAATAGTTGTCTCTCGCTCATCAAGGGACGTTTCTTAGACCAATAAATGACACATTGACATTAGATTCCCGTGCACATAACATCAAAAGCAATAGAGTGAGGTCGCTTGGTTCACACTGTTAGGAGATCGTTATTTTTTTCTTTTTGTTTTTAAATTTGATAGCATTTTGTGAGATTCCATTGTTTTCTGTAAAATTTAACAAATGGAATAGTTCAACTACCTTCACTTAATATTGAAATGATAATTTAAGGTCTATGATTATGCGATACTACTAGTGATAGGTGTCTCCTATCTATTTGGTAATGTATATCTATGGTTGTGATATGACGTTTTTTATCACTTCGTTTCGTTCACGTCAATTTGCTATATGGAAAATATTATTACACAATACATAACGTAATGTTCTAAAGATATCAGTGACTGTTTTTAACGTCATTACATACGATTTCTTCCATCTTTGGAAAGAAAAATCGATAAATAAGGCATGAATCGTGCGTCAGGCAAGTGAACGAAAAATTATGAAACTCTGCCACGAGTTTTTTGGCCGACAGTACGTTTATAATGTCTCTATGCAAAATGCAAGTTTACGTATAAATACATGCATGTTTAAAAATCGAAAGGAAATTTTTTTTTTCATTCACCAAAAATAAACTTGTAGAAAAATAGCCAGAGAATTTCCCCAAACTGGTACAGATCTCCAGCACTTTATCACTGGGGGCAATCTTCAACATCCAGTCTCCAAGAGACCTCGGAGTAATAGGCCTACGCTCATAAGGTAAAGTCCTTAACCTTAGGGCCTTCGACTCAAGATTTTATCCGATACCCAGAGCAAACTGCGGGAAACAAAGATGAAAACATAGGCGTAGCCTCCGAAGAAAATTCGATTTTTCAGGGCGCCATATCCCAAGGAGAGGCCAATTAAGGACACAACGGGATGGTGGGACCTGTAAGGACCCTTCGAGATTTCTCAGCCGCGTCGCTTTCGGCTGCCTTGACTGATGCAGGATTTCTCTATTAATCCTGGACTGATGATGCTTCCATATCAGACTCACTCGC